>NC_042493.1:35651883-35652913 GCF_005508785.2 Acyrthosiphon pisum | reverse complement strand
ATATGAAAAAATTAGCACCTTTTATATCATCTATTATTTTTTTCAGTAAGACATATTTTTCTTGATTAGAGGTTTTCGAGTATAAATAAATATTTTCAAATCTTAACCCGTTTGCATGTGTGATCAGATTATACATTATATTTGTTTTTCCTGAGCCACTGGGACCAACTAGTATAGCACGTATAGTATCAGGTAATAACGAACCATGTCTTGATGGTTTTTTTACTACCTGAACATCTACATTTATTACATCTAATTTATCTTTCTGTTCAATCAAATTCATATTATTTTCGTATAAATACTCTAGATTTTTTAAATTTATAGCCAGTTATAGATGGCGTGTTCAACTCGTAAGTACAATTCAAACAAGACTGGTAAAGGATTTGTAAGCTCCCTTATAAATAGTCTCCCGTTCGAAGCCCATATTTCAGGATATCAGTATTGTGGTCCTGGTACGAAATTAAAAAAGAGACTAGATAAAGTGTTAGAAAATCGAGCTTGGGAAAGATTTAAAGCAAAAGATACACCTAGAAAAGAGAAATTAGTTGCGTACGCAGTAACAAACGCAATGAAAGCTAAAAGAAAAATAGGTATGGGTTGTAAACGGAAACGTGCTATAAAAACAAATTGTATACTAGCAGCGAAAAAAAAAAGAATCTCAAAAAAAAAAGAATGGCGGTAAAAGGTTGATTTTAGTACCGAGACAATCAGGAGGTGCAATCCCCTTAATACCTATATTTGCAGGATTGTCAGCACTTGGTAGTTTGATGTCTGGAGGTGCTAGTGTGTATAATGCGGTTCAAAATTCAAAAAGAAAAAAAGGCAGTGGTTTGAAATCAAACAAGAATAGGTTAAGGAAAAAAAACTGATGATCACGCTACCTGACAGACCGCTTTCGTCTCAAGATATTATAAAATATGTCGGAAGTTGAAAATCAATCATTTCCGTGGTGTCTTTTCACGTTATAACTTACCTAAAAAACCACATACGATTGAATGTGGTATATTAAACTTGGATACATCTTCAGCGA
>NC_042493.1:35644763-35649274 GCF_005508785.2 Acyrthosiphon pisum | reverse complement strand
AACTGCTTCTGAAGGTAAAATTGTTTTAAACAAAAATAGTCTGGAAAGGTTCCACATATCACTGTTGACGATGAAGAAAGGTTGAAATTATGAAACTTATAGAAAAAGAAAAAAGTTTTTTTATTCCTTTTAGATCTTTTGAAACTTTTGAATATCTGAACTCGGAAACCACTAAAAAAGTTGTATGGAATTTAAAAACTGCTTCAAAATTAGAAAAACCACGATTTATCATAATTGGTTTACAAAAAGGACGTAAAAATTTGTTAGCGTAGTATTTTTTACCATTGTAATCTAACAAACGTTAAAGTATTTCTAAACTCGATAGCTTATCCATACGATAATTTGAATTTAGATTTTTCTAAAAATAATTTTACTTTATTATATAATATGTATACATCGTTTCAAGAATCGTACTATGAAAAAAGTATTCGTAACCCGATATTGAGTCCATCTACTTTTCTACCAAACGCACCAATTATAGTTATCGACACTTCAAAACAGAACGATTCAGCTACAGCCTCAGTAGTGGATGTTCAATTGGAAATTGAAGCTTCAGAATCGCTTGCAGGTGTGACTGCTTACTGTTTATTAATTCATGATCGTATTGTAGAATATGTACCTTTTACTAGAGAAGTAAGAAAACTTGTGTAAATATAATTAAGACTTAATTTATAACAATAAAAAAAAATATTATTTAATAATTTGTGTTTTTTACTTGAAATAATTATTTCAGTTTTAAGATTTCCTAAAAAAAAATTTGAATGGACCGTGGAAAAGCTGGCTGTGAACATACAAATACATACTACTGTATTTCACCATTTTTTTTCCATATTGTAATGTTCTTTAATAGTAGAGTTCCCAGATGTTCCACAATACAATCCTTCATTTCTATTATATTCAACATAACGATATGCCATAATGGTAAATTTTTCCTTTTCTTTATTTGTAACTATTTTTTTACACAAAGGCGTTAAATAATCAGTAAAGTTAAATATTATACTTTGATCAACATGTATTACATTATATTTACTGTTAGTTTCTGATAAAGTTTTTCATACTCTTCTGGTAAAAATACTGTTTCAACTTTCCTTCTTGCCTTTTCTATGTGCCCAAAGCATCTATCACAGGGCAAGAAACTATTCCCTGGTTCAGGGTATCTATGTATTATTGATTTAATAGAAAACATTTGAGAATTTACAACCGCTGACAAATATTGAAATAATAATTTATTTTTATTCTGAGAACTACAGTTCTCTGAGAATAAAAAAACCTTTTTAATATTTTGGCTTAAAATATTTTTAAAATTATAATGCAAGATACTAATTACTTTATTCTGACCTTTCCTTGCAACCGTCTCATTGTACATAAAATAATAAGATTTTCCTGTACTAGCTGAGTGTATGCAAAAATTGTATGACCACAGTTGTCTTTTATAAAATACATCTCCGGATGTAATATGAGGAAGAGGCATATTTTGTTGGAAGTCAAAGCTCAAAACATCAATTATTGAGTTATTTTATTTTGCTTCAGCACTCAACTGTTTTAAATATGTATAAAAAACTTGAGCTTTTCTTAAATGGACTTCTTTTTCTACATTAAGGGATGCTTTTTCTTCAGCATCTGTTTCATTCTGTATAGACTTTAGTAACTGATCACAAGTCTGACACGTATCCGACCTTGGATATGCAAATGAAATATTAAAGTTTGATGCAAAGTACTTAGCAAAATATGGATATTTTATTCTAGGTTTCATAGTAACTGTTTCTCTGTCTTCATTATACACTGCCCAAAAATCTGGTTCATATTTTTGTAGAAATAATCTGTATAATTTTGCCACAGAAATATCAGGGGATAAATATCTTGTGTTACTATTATCCAATCTACTATAGTGCGATTGCCTTTTGGGAAAACTATTTATATGTGTATTTATTTGAAAATTTATGTCTGCTGGTAACTTATTAGGACGATTATAGTGTTTACCACGGTTATCTGTTGGGCTAGGGATGTTATTTTGTAATTTTTTACTATTCGGTCTACTGCAGTTTTACCTACACCAAAAATCGAACAAAATGCTTTTTTACATACCGAAATAACATTAATTCCAAGTCTTACTTCATATTGTACAGAACAAGTCTTATTTGGTCGACTTCCATTCATACTTCTCTGACGACTAACTGGTTTTAAGTGAATCAACCCACCTAAGAAGGTATCTTGTTTAGATTTATCCCCATTATTATTAAAAATGGATATTAAAGATATTCTATCTTCGTCTACAACATTCACAAAGGCAATCTGGTCCAGTCAATCTAAGTGGAACAACTTTCTTACGCAGTGAAATATGTCCAATGCCTTTAGCTTTTTTTTCTTTTGACATATTCCGTTCCCACTTCGATAAATGAAGCTTTCTTTTTTTACCTTTAGGCGAAGACGGTCTGTGTTCATCATCACTGGTTTCGTCTATAACATTTATTTCTGGCAATAGAAAATCTGGTTCGTTATTTTCATTAAAATCTGAATCTGTGTCAAATGCTAAGATTCCATCCAGTTCGTCATTTTCCCGATCACTAATACGAAAATCTGGGTCTAGAAAATCGTCATCAACTTCAGAAGAAAAGTCTGTATCGTACTCTAGAGACTTGACAATATTAGAAGGATCCATTATATTTGTATAAACTCATCAGTTTAAAACTAAATACTTACTAGTTAATAATTAATTAAATTTTAATAATATATTTTAAGTAATGACACTAATAACGTCATAACAACGTACTAAAATACTAAAATACTAAATAACAAAACAATAGTGTAGAATATTATTCTAATATTAGAAAATATAAATAATAAATATTGTTATAATGCAGAAAATAATTCAAAATATATGATAAAAATATTACAGTATGACCAATATAATATTAGCTACAAAAACAAGGCAAGTCCGGACTTGTCTTGTTTTTGACCATAAAATATTAAACGGGGCAAGTCCATTTGCACGTTATCTCCGTTAACAACGAATGGACCTACCTTGTTTTTGTACAGTATTGACCGTCATGATACGGCGCATTCCAAGCAATCAAAAACAGATTTTCGAAAAAATTGGACTTGCCTTATTGTTGCAGTGAGCCCTTCAATTACAATTATATTATTAACTTAATATTGTTTCATTTTGAATTTTAGAAAAAAGAAGTAGTTTCCAATTTCTTTGATAAATTATATGAAAAAATGTATTTGTATCTATTAAACTTTTTGCACAATATAATAAATAATAATATATTATTCTTATTACATATTTAATAAACAAATGTAATTTAATATACACGGATTAGATATCCTTCTAATAATGATAATATTGTGATATTTAATTTTATAAATATGTTTTTATTCGTTTAACTTAGTACTATGATAATATTCTAAGTATTGTAATATGCTCGTACTTATGGGCGGTCAGAGTATTTATTCTGATAGCCAGTTAACTACGAGTATATTATGTTTTTGCAGGAAGCAAGACCGTTTTGTTGTCGTTGTAGATGATGAAAGGTAGTTTGATAAATAAATATGTAGACAGATGAAATATTCTATGTGGTTTATTAAAATGTTCTTCAGTAAAATTTACTAAGTCCAAATAATTAAATTATTACACAGTGTCGTGAAGGTGCTCGAAGTACAGTGGAGAAAACACGTCTGAATATCATCGAAGGAAACAGTGTTGTCTGATTAGGCTGATTTTCGATTACCATAGATTACTCATAGATATTATAGATAAGTCTATTAATATCTATGATAATATGGAGTATCGCTTGCTATGATATGCTATGATCACAATTAAAGATAGTATGGTTTCCCATCGAATCTAGAAAAGTGTCTACCGAAATGAATCTCCATTATCAGTATTAAACAGCTGGAAATTTACACTCTAGCGCTTATTTGTTGTAGTGATTCTAAATGAAATTACCTTTCAAATGTAAATTGTAGTTCCGTGATAGCCACTATGACATATAAGCGCTAGTGCTTAAGTTTCCTGCTGTTTAATTTAACTTTAATACTGATTATAGAGATTCATTTCGGTAGACACTTTTCAAGTATGAGAATCATACGTCGATGGGCAACCATACTATATTACTATCTATAGCCGTGGCTATGATCGTACTCCTTGCTGATATCATAGTTACATGATTATATGATATGGATGTATACCAAATACCAGGTTGTTATGGATCACGTTATCACAATACGTTGAGTAGATAACTGATAAATATTTTATTTGATTAAATCATTAAAAAAAATATAATATTATGTAGGTATGAGGTAGGATAATCTAAGCTAAACGGTTGTCAACGTTGAAGTATTTTTGGTGATGTTGGAATTGTTTTCAAGTTTGTCCTATAATCATTAAACAATAAGCATAGTTATACCTAGTATCATACCCAGAGTATGCAAATTTATGTGTAAATACTATCCATCAGAAGATTTATAATAGTATCCAGTTCATCTCAAATATAAAACAACCATAAATC
>NC_042493.1:35641692-35644214 GCF_005508785.2 Acyrthosiphon pisum | reverse complement strand
TCCTTTAATAATTATAAAATTAAAAACATTTCATATTATAAAACTAATAATATAATAGCTATTATTGGGTTTTTTTTTAGAGTTGACAAAATTAGTTTTTAAGTATTAGTCAATCTAATTTTTGTTTAGGATTAATTTGGTTTTGATATAATATAATGTTCAGATATAGAAATGCTACTAAACAGAGACATAAGATTAAGGAGAATTAGCATATAAAATTGGAGAAAAATTAAATTACAAGTTAACGCTCATTGAGATATTTCACTTATAATAATATAACCTATAAATAATTTTGTTCATGGCCGAATCCCCCACATTTTATATTAATATTCAGTGACGCCGATCCCTATGTAAAGGTCGGGCTCTAGCTCGAAATTTTTTGTAAATTTAGGATGAGGCCGCTTCATAATGGCCCTAATACAAATATCTATATTGATTAATATAGATATTCAACCAGCTACTTTTACTTAATTGAGTGATTGTTGAGTGCGTACAAATAACAATTTATATTTTGTGCGTATAATTGGTCTTAACCCTGCCTCAAAAAAAAGGAAGTTTCTGTATTAATGATTGAGAATGAGTCGTCTTTTGGCTGTCTTGCTTTGTATGAGAAGAACATAAAATGTGTGGTTAAGAAAATTTAAATTTTCTTTTAAAATTAAACATAAATATTTTTTTTTTGTGTTGTGAGGGTAAATTATTCCCCCCCCCCCCAACATATTGTACATAATTGAGGCTGATATTTAGATATTGTGGCTTTTCAAAATATTTTTCACTCAACTAAATTTTAGGACTTCGGCGCCACTGTTAATATTTTGAACAGAACAAAATTAACAATACAAATAACAGCTGATCTGATTAGCGACAAGACGTGATAGTCCAATAATCCAATTGGCAATTACTTATAATATGTGTAGGGAATGTAGTGTGGTCACACTGACTTCAAAACTATGTGATAATGTAGGAAAACTGTTCTTTTATATTATTCATTCTTTTTCGTTGTTACATCGTGTTGTGTGCGTACATAATAAAATATATTATATTATATTACTTTTACCTTTATTATATTTTCCTTTTAGTAAGGACACAATTACCTTACAATTGGTGACCTCGAGAGAGTAATCACGCAAAAGTATGAATGACGCGAACGCCAACAATTCGGGCTCGGTTGACACGACGTCAAGTATAAACGTTAGCCGCGTATCGGTCAAAGCACCGCCATTTTGGAAAGGTGATCCCAATATATGGTTCGCGCAAATCGAAGCGCAATTTGCACTGAGTGGAATCACAAACGACACAACAAAATACTACCACGTTATAAGTGCGGTCGACACAGAGATTTTAACACAAGTAACAGATATTATTCAAAGACCACCGGAAGCGAATAAATACGATACTCTCAAGGCACGATTAATTAATATTTTCACTGATAGTGAAGAAAAGAAATTGAGAAAGCTCCTGAGTGAGGTCGAACTAGGTGACAGAAAACCGTCAACTCTGTTAAATGAGATGCAGCGTTTGGGTGGTAGTGCGCTGAGTGCAGAATTACTTAAATCGCTTTGGTTACAACATCTCCCAGTAGCCACACGCAGTCCTGTCTTACCGTCACTAATGGCACTGTGGAAGAGCTATCTAAGTTGGCTGATAAAATCATGAAAATAGGGCAACCACGGTCCGTCGCAACAGTTTCAAGTGACCCGACAGCTGAGTTATTGAAACAATTAATTAAAGATGTAGCAGAGCTCAAAGTAGAACGCCAGTCACGAAGAGAATATGATCAGAAGAGAAGTTCTAGGTCGAGATCGCGCTCAACTTATAAACCATGGGTACCAGCGAGTGATGGGTTATGTTTTTACCACACCAACTTCAAACACAAAGCAAAGAAATGTGTAGAGCCATGCAAGCAGTATGCTGCTTTCATTGCAAAATCGGAAAACTAAAAACTGTATCTACTCAGGCAGCGGTGGATACACCCTTTTCAGACTGCCACAATGTAGACAACAACAACACAAGTCATCGCCTTACTGTAACGGACAGACTATCGGGTCAACAGTTTCTGATAGATACTGGTTCAGATGTCTCAATAATTCCGTGCAATACAAGGCAACGTAACACAACAAATCTCAAATTATTTGCAGCTAATAAATTGGTGTTTCCACATGGAATCGCTTCCTACTTGTTTGTTCTACTACGCTGGGGCCCTGTAAGGATTGTGCAACTTGACTCCAAGTGTTATATTTATATTTATACATCATGTATATGTATAATAATATTATCGAAATTACTAATAATCCTAATATTATATATATCAGATAAGAATGACTGTCTGTGTCTATTTCGTAACCTGATTGTCTACGGATTTCTGTATTGATCATGTCTTGAACTTCGTCTAATGAATGAGCAATTTGATGTACGTCGTCCAGCTTATGCGAATCGTGTTTGAATTTTCTATTCGGTAAATTTAGATCGCCTATCGTGTTCGGAATATGTTGGGACAGCTTACCCACCCCTATTTTGGTATG
>NC_042493.1:35636854-35641592 GCF_005508785.2 Acyrthosiphon pisum | reverse complement strand
CTGGTGATATAACATTAAATTTTTCCTTCAGTTGTGTTACTAATGTGGAAGGTAATATTGCTGCCTTTTCTTCAGTAAAGAAATCACCTGGTAACCGTAATACCTGCCCATACACCATTTCAGCTGGTGTTATCTCTTCCTCACCCTTTAAAGCACATCTTAATCCTAATAATATTGTAGGTAAAACGCTAATCCAGTCTGTTTTGCCATATGCCATAATGGTTTGTTTCAATGTCCTATGGAATCGCTCTATCTTTCCATTTGCTTGCGGGTAATACGGTGTTGTACGCGTTCTGCTAATACCTAGCAGGTTTGTAAATGCAGTAAATAAGTTGCTTTCAAAAGTTCTCCCTTGATCTGTTGTAATCTGCTCTGGTGCTCCATATCTAGCAATCCATCCACTAAAAAACGCTTCTGCGACTACCTCTGTAGTCATATCTGGCAATGGTATAACCTCCGGCCAACCAGTATACCTATCAATACAGGTGAGACAGTATTTGTTACCTTTCACTAGTGGTAATGGTCCAATTAAATCTATGTTGACATGCCGAAATCTGGCAGTTGGAACACTGATCTTTTGGAATGGACTTTTTGTGTGACGTTGCACTTTTGCCTTCTGGCACTGTATACATGACCTTGCCCATTTCGTACAATCTTTATGCATGGATGGCCATACGTATCGTGCTGCAACCTGTTTTGCTGTTTGGCGTTGTCCTGGATGTGCTATATTGTGTCTTAAATCAAATACAGCCTTACGGAAGTTCACTGGTATATATGGTCTAACGTTATGAGTAGAAACGTCACAATAAATACATGTGTTGCTGGAACCAAATTGTTATTTTTTCAATTTCAAACCTGTTTTGGATGTTAGCAGGTGCTTTAGCTCTGGGTCATTGTCCTACTGAATCTGCAGTTTTTCATAATCTAGTGTACCTGGAAAGTTTATTGTTTCAATCCTTGATAAAAAGTCTGCTGGTATATTATCCTTTCCGGATACATATTCCAAACTGGTGGTGTATTGTCCGATATAGTCTAGTTGCCTCAACTGTCTTGGTGATGCCTTCACTGATTTTTGCTCAAACGCTGTAACTAGTGGTTTATGATCAGTGTAAATTACAAATATTTGGCCCTCTAGCATGTGCTTAAAATGTTTCACTGCCGAATATATTGCCAATAACTCACGGTCATATGTACTATAATTTTGTTGAGTAGAAGACAACTTCTTAGAAAAATATGCTACTGGCGCCCAGTTTCCGTCTGTTTCTTTTTGCTCCAACACCGCGCCTATTGCGTTGTCTGAAGCATCTGTGGTCAATGCAAGTTTAGCACCTACTCGTGGATGCGTTAGCATAGTTACCTCGGCTAACTTGGTTTTGCACATATTAAAAGCTTCTATTGCTTCTGACGTCCACTGTATTGGGGTCTTGTCGTTCTTTGTTGACTGCTTAAGATAATTGTTTAGAATTGCTTGGCTCTTTGCTGCTCCAGGGATCCACCTCCTATAAAAGTTAATCATCCCTAAGAAACGTCTGAGGTCCTTAATTACCTTAGGTTGTTTGAAATCCTGTATAACTGATACTCTTTCTGGATCTGGTTCAGTGCCTTTATCAGTTATATTATAGCCCAAGAATTTCACAGTCTTCTTACCAATACAGCATTTCTGTATATTAATTGTTAAACCAAATTTTTCCAAACGTTGAAAGACCAAAAGTAAATGTGTTCTGTGCTCTTCCTCGCTCTGTGAAGCCACTAGTATATCATCAATATATATGAAACAAAAATCGAGTCCAACGAACACTTCATTTATGAATCGTTGAAATGATTGTGCAGCGTTCTTCAGACCAAACCCCATTCGGACAAATTCAAATAATCCAAACGGAGTAGTGATGACAGTCTTTGGTATGTGCTCCGGGTGCACTGGAATGTGGTGATAGGCTCTCTTCAAATCTAAAGTGGAAAATATGTTTTTACCTGACAACATGTGACTGAAGTCCTGTATATGCGCTATTGGGTAACGATCCTCAATTGTTACTCCATTTAGTCTCCTGTAGTCCCCACATGGCCTCCACTGGTCTTGTCCTTTTTTTTTAACCATCTGTAAGGGAGATGCCCATGGGCCCTTTGAAGGCCTGCAAATGCCAAGTTCAATCATGTATTGAAACTCCTTCTTAGCAATGGCCAATTTGTCTAGTGCCAATCGCCTCGATTTCTCGAATACTGGTGGACCACGGGTCTCAATGTAGTGTACGGTACCATGTGCATGTCTTGTAGTAAATGATTGTGCTGTAATAATACTAGGAAATTTTTTAATAAAGTCTGTAAAATCCTGCTCTGCTGTATATGCTTTAATAGAACATATTGAGCTATGCGATTCAATACACAGAGTAGATAAGTTAGTAATTTTATCTATTATCCTTTTGTTACAAATATCTACCATTAGATTAAAGTGGTGCAAAAAGTCTGCTCCTATTATTGCTTTAGATATTGGTGCTTTAATGAATTCCCACTTAAACACCCGCCGTAGTTTAAGATCAATAGTTACAATTTGCTTACCATATGTGTTAATCACTGTATTATTAGCTGCAAATAATTTGAGATTTGTTGTGTTACCTTGCCTTGTATTGCACGGAATTATTGAGACATCTGAACCAGTATCTATCAGAAACTGTTGACCCGATAGTCTGTCCGTTATAGTAAGGCGATGACTTGTGTTGTTGTTGTCTACATTGTGGCAGTCTGAAAAGGGTGTATCCACCGCTGCCTGAGTAGATACTGCTTGCATGGCTCTACACATTTCTTTGCTTTGTGTTTGAAGTTGGTGTGGTAAAAACATAACCCATCACTCGCCCTAGAACTTCTCTTCTGATCATATTCTCTTCGTGACTGGCGTTATACTTTGAGCTCTGCTACATCTTTAATTGTTTCAATAACTCAGCTGTCGGGTCACTTGAAACTGTTGCGACGGACCGTGGTTGCCCTATTTTCATGATTTTATCAGCCAACTTAGATAGCTCTTCCACAGTGCCATTAGTGACGGTAAGACAGGACTGCGTGTGGCTACTGGGAGATGTTGTAACCAAAGCGATTTAAGTAATTCTGCACTCAGCGCACTACCACCCAAACGCTGCATCTCATTTAACAGAGTTGACGGTTTTCTGTCACCTAGTTCGACCTCACTCAGGAGCTTTCTCAATTTCTTTTCTTCACTATCAGTGAAAATATTAATTAATCGTGCCTTGAGAGTGTCGTATTTATTCGCTTCCGGTGGTCTTTGAATAATATCTGTTACTTGTGTTAAAATCTCTGTGTCGACCGCACTTATAACGTGGTAGTATTTTGTTGTGTCGTTTGTGATTCCACTCAGTGCAAATTGCGCTTCGATTTGCGCGAACCATATATTGGGATCACCTTTCCAAAATGGCGGTGCTTTGACCGATACGCGGCTAACGTTTATACTTGACGTCGTGTCAACCGAGCCCGAATTGTTGGCGTTCGCGCCATTCATACTTTTGCGTGATTACTCTCTCGAGGTCACCAATTGTAACGTAATTGTGTCCTTACTAAAAGGAAAATATAATAACGGTAAAAGTAATATAATATAATATATTTTATTATGTACGCACACAACACGATGTAACAACAAAAAAGAATGAATAATATAAAAGAACAGTTTTTCTACATTATCACATAGTTTTGAAGTCAGTGTGACCACACTATATTCCCTACAGCGGTATTTTGATTGTTATCGATATACTATCGCGGTCGATGGCAGTTGTCTGAAAAATGATAAGGACCCGAGAATCGAAGGGCTACCAACAATTGCAATCGAAATGTTGTAATATAAATTATTATTATTATTATTACATTTCTATTGATAAAAGTTATACTATGATAAAAATTATACCATGATAAAAGTTATACAATTCCCGCGTATTTCACTTTTTCAGTTTTTCACTGTTTTCACTCAGTTTTTCACTGTTTTCATTCAGTTTTCACTGTTTTCTCTGTTAGTTACAGTTAGTATAAGTTAGTTAGTATACAACTTCTAAAAATGGATCTTGCAGGTAATTTATTTGACCTTTATAGTAGTAGTAGTAGTAGAAATTATCAGGCAATAACACAACAATTATTACAATTCTTTAAATATCACATAAAAAACAGTTAACTAATTTTTATATTTGAAATTTGAAATTAAGAGTAAAACATTGTCAACATTTCAGGTTATTCTGCATATTATATAGTTTAATGGTTTAAAATAAAATAATATTACTTCAATAGTAATCAATAATCAATTAACAATAACCAAACAATATTTTACCAATATTTACTTGATGATTTTTCTAAATCCCCTTGTCAATTGTCAAATACAATTAGATTTAGATCAATTCGTTGACAAAGGACATTTATTAATTAATTGGTACTAAATGATAAGTAGTTTTACTTCTAAATGTATTCACAATATTTCAAAAGGTTGTTATAAGAATTGTTTCTGTTACTGTTTAGACATCATCATCAATCATGATCATAATTATTTTGGTGTACAAGAACCTGTTGTTGATCATAATGGTATGTATATACAATATACACATTTTTAATTGTAAATAAAATATTTTAAATGTAAATCCTTCATCTCCTGAACTTATTGCAAGTATTAAACTATTAATTATTTCTATTATTAACCAACTATTGTAAGCAGGGTCATATTTAAGAGGTGGTCTGGGAGGGCAATAGTCCACCC
>NC_042493.1:35628324-35636804 GCF_005508785.2 Acyrthosiphon pisum | reverse complement strand
TTTATATATTTTTCAATTGGATAAACCATAAATAGTTGTAAATAATGTAAATATTTTTATTTTTATGTTACCTACTCATATATGTATATAGCGCCTAAGCAGTGTAATGACTAGGGATGAGAAGTTATAGGAGCTAAAATAGACAAAATATGCAAGGAAAAATTATGATATATGCATAAAAAATTTAAAAATATGCAAAAAATATATTATAATATGCAATTTTTTCCATAAATAAAAACATGTTTAAAATAAATTAATATAAATAATATTCCATTAAATTTGTTTCTATTAAAATATAAATAATTTTTAACTGAAACTCAGAAATAAAAGCACGTTATTGTGTTGTATACCGTCTGGCCACAAAAGGAACATAGAATTATCAAAGAGCTTTGCTATTGTTGAAAAGTTAACTTTTTCCAAAACTTCAGTTGTTAATAAAAATATTTCACCTGGCCCATCAATTAACAATGTTCCAACAATAACGTTGGCAATGAATCTACCTTCTACATCAGTAGTTTCATCTATAGAAACCCAAATTTTTTTGTCAGAGATATGTTTTCTAATATTATTCATTGTTTCATTGTAACAATCAGTCACATACGTTTTTCGTAAGGCAGATTCGCTTGGAACATCATTAAGTGTACCTATATTTTTCTATTCAGACTAATTGAGTAATAAACGATTAGATAAGATACTAATCCTAGATTTACTTTTATATACCTACCTACTATTAAATGTTACAATTCTACAATTTTCAAATTTGTTATGTGCATTTTTATTTTATTGATTATTGCAGACTACGAACACATACAATTCTATAAAATAATAAATTGTTCATGTCAGTTGTATTAAATTCCACATAATTTTACTAAATATGCATTTTTATGCACAAAAAACCATGAATATGCAACTTTTAAGAAAACTACCAAAATGCAAAAATATGCAAAATTTAAATACCAAATTTCGATTCATTAGGTTATAAAACAGATTTTTAGCTCACCTAGCTATAAATAGAAGATACAGAAAAAAATATGCAAATCCTATAACTTCTCATCCCTAATGATCATAATTATTTTGGTGTACAAGAACCCGTTGTTGATCATAATGGTATGTATATACAATAATATACACATTTTTAATTGTAAATAAAATATTTTAAATGTAAATCCTTCATCTCCTGAACTTATTGCAAGTATTAAACTATTAATTATTTCTATTATTAACCAACTATTGTAAGCAGGGTACATATTTAAGAGGTGGTCTGGGAGGGCAATAGTCCACCCTGGCTTATGTTAGGGGCGACAACATTTTTACGGCGATTATAAAAAAGTAAAATTATGTTTACGAATAAGCAATGGAAAATTATAATTAATAGTGAGTATATTATAAATAAATTGTGTAATACTGGTTCCCAATCAAGAACTGCAAATTTTTTTTGGGCGAATTCGTTAAGTGAAAAATTGTTTTTTTTTTTAAAATGATCTCTTGTTTGTCTAAGTACTAAATTGGATACCACAAATCCATATAATTAGTTTGTGGCTTATACCACATAGGAGTATGCTATAGAAATATTATTTTATAATACAATAGGTAGGTATCTAAATATTTAACTCTGAAAAGGTTACTCGGCAGATTTTAGTACAGTTTTGTAATAGTTAGTTTATTCATATGGTTGACATTGGTTACATAATATATTACTATTATAATTAGTTGAAATGTGGCATATACATTTTTTACAAATATAATTTATGGGCGGAACAGCTAGTATAGAATATAATAATACAGTTTAATCTTCTATAAAAGTTTGTTATATATTATAATTTACAATTATATTTAATTAATTATAAGACACTTATTTCTGATTTTGTGTGAGTAATAATAATTGAGTAGAAATGCTGAGATAAGAAAATATTTCCAAAGCCAGTAGCGCAAAAATATTGTTGCCAACAGCGACAACATCTTAAATACAGCCTCTGATTGTAAGTATTTTTCTTTGATTAAACCATTAAACCACTGGTACAGAAGTTTTATAACCTATTCATGATACGGATTCCGGATGGCCATTTAGTATGCTTCTAAGGTATCATGTTATTTTTAATTGTTAATATTAGAACCTCTGCTTCCGGTTGCTGTAGTAAGACCACAGTCCTACACTGTAGTTCTAGGCATTCAAAGAGGCACAGAAATTATAAGGGATAATCTTGGGTACATGTACTATAAGAATAAAGTAACAGATACTAAAATGTGAGTATTAACTATAAAATGTATTATTAAACAAAAGTATATTAAATTATAAACATACATTTTAGTTACTTGTCATGTTACGAAAAAAAATTGGAAGGACAGTGCCATGCAACTGCTCATATATCTCCGGACCGCAACGATGATAGGTTGACACTGTCAAAGCGCCATTATCATGGTGTCAGAGAGTTCAACCTCAATGTTCCACTGCTTCGACAGGAGATAACTGAGAGAGCTTTAGAAAAAACAATAAACTCATATACTCCACGTGGAATTTATATGCAAGCAATTGCAAAGTTAGTACCTACCTATAAACTAATTTTTTGCTTATTTTGTAAGTTTTTTTTTGTACAGTTTTTACAAAAGGTATGCAACTATGCATAGGTGATGGTTAGTTTTGATATCCTTATTTACTTGTTTTTGATATGATGTATGAATTAGCTTTCCAGAGGCTGCAGAGAACTATACATTTGTACAGAGTGTAGAGAGGATGCGGCGTTTAAGACGTACGTTTTTCCCTCAGACACCACGAAACATGGCAAACTTGCACGATTTGTTGACGGCTGTAGATAATGAATGTTTTGCCATGACACTACAGAATCCTCCTAACAGGTTAAAAAATATTAATTATTTTCATTTATTAAACAAAAAACATAAGAAAAGAATTAAAACAAACCATTTTAATAGGTTTTATCAAGGTCCATTGCTGATAGAGGGAACCGTGAGTGGAGTGATTTTTTGTAATGTAGCCAATATAAATGCAATTGCACCAGATTTGAGAAATGTTGGTCACAGTAAATCAATAATGTATATGAGTGTTAATTAATGAATTATTATTATGGATTTTTAGGTCCGAGTAGCAGGATGCGATGGCACATTTAAAACTGTACCAAAATTTTTAGAAAATGACGCCTATCAGTTATTTTCTTTTCAAGTTGTATTCAAGGATGTTGTAAGTTTCAATATATCTGTGTAGTGTACTAGGTAGTATATTAATTTATTATGACTAGCATAATAATTTAGTATGACTCAAATTAAGTAATAATAATAATAATAATAATATCCATATTATTTAAATTAATATTTTATTCCACTACTCATTGTTAAAACGTTATAGTATATCCTGTTAATTCAACAAATACTATTATATTCAATGACAATTATTTTATGGAAATAGAATATTGTAAATACTTACAATGACATAATATATTCTATAGAATAATGTAATACATTATCTTGTTCCAGAGCTTCCCTTTAGTTCATGCCCTTCTAATTGGAAAAACTCAACAAATTTATGTTGAATTACTTCATTACATAAGAAATGTGCTTCCATTATGTTATGATCAGCTCACAATTATTACTGATTTTGAGCAAGGGCTAATCAATGCAGTAAATTTAGTTTTTCCAGAAAGTAAACACCAAGGGTGTTACTTTCATTACTGTCAAGTAAATAGCAAACACCTTCCACTGAACCTATTAAAATTAATAGTATGTAATTAATAATTAATAATTTATGTCAGGCAGTAATAAGATATGCCAGAAACAAGAGGAGCAACTTATTTCAATTATTCAAAGCTGACAATAATGCTGCTCGTGTGCTCCGAATGGTAATTTGTAAAAATTAATAAAAATTATTATAATGTATAATAACTAAAATTTGTCTATAGAATAAACTATAGTTTTATATATCATTCATTATTTTTAATTTAATCTTTAGACTTTACCCTAACCACATTATCAATACACAAATTACAGTAACTAATTAATATATTTTTATTTTGTTTTTACATTCAGATTTTAGCATTACCATACTTACCAGCTACACAAATTGGTGATGTTTTACCTTCAATGGAGGATGGTTTTAATAGCATTGTTGAGTATGTAAACCAATTCCCATATTTGGCATTGCAATTAAACCAATTTATGTTTAATTACATTTGGGGATATTGGTTTATAACAATGGGACCAGCAGCTGTAACAGTATTCAACCAGGACATTAGGACAAACAACTATGTAGAAAGCTACCATGCATCGCTGCTGAGGCTGATAAAGCCTCATCCCAAAGTTTGGGAGTTTCTAAGTATAATTTAATATTTTTTTAGATAATTTGTTTGGTGTAGCGAATTGTTTTATAATATTTAATACTATATTAGTATTATTTATTTAAGTGACTAATAAAACCTAAGTAATTTATGATTTTTTTTTCTTTTATAGAAAAGGAGAGAAAAGTTATACATTGATGAAGCTTGTATATTATGTTGTTGTTTCTAAATGTTGCACGATAAAATCCATGTTTAACTCTAACCAAAGCTATATGTTTGTGTCTCAGGTATTATACACACAGAATAGATACAGGTAAGCACTATATATGTATGATGTATATTAACCACCAACACTTAAGTATCAGTGCTGAGAACATTTTAGAAGTGATCAATAAAGAATAAAACTATTTGGCTAGGTAACAGTTTTAAAATATAATAATAGTGTTATTTAATTGACTAACAATGAGAAATTCTTAATTTAAAATTTTTTTTTTATATATAGAAAATAAAAGAAAGAATAAATCGTTACTTGTAACTTATATATGTTTTGTTATATCTAAAATATATTGCACGATACAATCTATGTTGAACTTCAATTAAAGCTTTATGTTAGTGTCTCAGGTAAGTATATTATACATACAGAATACTGCAGTCACAGGTAAGCACTATATGTGAATATGATGTTTGTGTTAACCACCGATCAACATTGAGAACTTTTAATAGATAAATACATTTATTTTAATCTTAATAATTTTTGGTATATAATGTTTTAGTAAGATTTATTTTGGTAAATTGTAAGATTTACAATAAAATAACTAGATTTTATGTTTAGTGTACATCCATATGGATCCTAGATAACCTTAGAAGCTTATATTATCTTAGTATCAACTATAAATCGTAATGTAGACACAATAACATAATAATATTATTAGTAGGTATTTCTAGTAAATAACTTACCTTAATTTATTACAGTTCAGTTACAATTTCTGGAAAACCAGCAGTATATTGAATTTCGTCAGGCTAAGAACAATTTAAATGTAGGTGCATCATTTACCATATTACATTATACAATTCCTCATTGAACTCATTTACCTAAAACTAAAATATCGGTTATTTTATTTAGAATATTAATATTTGTTTTATACAGATTCGAAATGGAGTACCAACTAGAGCAAGAATTGAAAACTCTAATGCAATTAGGAACTTCCTTCAGGACCTTGCTATAGATAGAAGTCCTAATCGTGTATTCACATTTTTAAGGCGTGCTGGTCATCGAGTAGATGGGTATATAGCCCAAGAAATTGGGCCACATCCTGGTATGTTTTTCAGTTTTTGAATTGCCATTTTATTTCTATAAAAACATAAAAATAAACATGTATTTACTTACAGGCGAAGAAGAGCTTCTTTTATTTGAGGCTGTGCAATAAATGTAAAAAAAATTGTTTGTAAATACTGTAAATTTGTAATATTTTGTATAGTTTGTAATTTGTGTATATGTTAGGTATGTACAGTTTTGTAAAGTATTTGAGTAAAATATTCAATAACTTATGAAAAAACGTACCAAACTTTATGAGATTTATGTTTGGATGGTCCAAATTTACATAATATTGATTATTTGTGTGTACAGTAGGTAATTTACAAAAAAAAAATATTAAGCTGATATATTAAAACTTGACGTTACCAGTTATTGTCATAATGCATTATATTATTTTTCAATACATTTTTTTGTGTAACTATAAATACTGTCAATATTGTGTGTAGGTATACAAATAATAATTGCACAATCACAAAACAAAATATATATTAAATATATTAAACAACATAACAACGTGTTACTTACCACAATCTACTCTGAAATACATTATTATTTGAATCCGTGATAATTGAAAAATTGAAACTTGAAAGTTTGAAAATAATAAAATATTAAATTTTTAATGTTAGCCGTTTGGCTTTTACAGACTACAGTTCAAACTTCAAACTTGAAATTCAAAACATAACCTCAAATATATATTCGAAATTCAATTGGTAACGTTCTTAATCCTGAACCCTGGTTAAAGTTAATACGTTTTTATCAAACTTAACAAAATATGATTATTGATAATAAAGCAAATTTTTATATGATTTTAAATTTTTTTTTGCAATTTTTGATGTTTATTAGGACAATTATTTGAATGATCGTTAAACAGACCATTTTAATGATATTTGTATAACATTTCCAATCGATACATTACACATTCCATAACCTCTCGTTTACCTATGAATTAATATCTTATCTTCGTACAGACTTCCACAATACTTCCGTACTAAAATCATCCATTTCCCTTAAGTTTAAGAGACCTTAGGGCTTAGACTTGTAATTAGAGAGACTTTGATGAATAACTAATCTATTAAATTAACGCTAAATAGAATTCCCAATCTAAATAACTGTTGTCAACCTTTTAGCGGTTGTGTCAACTTTCTTTTCTTAGTATTTAGTTGAAATACGGAAAACACTACTTTCTTGAAGAGACCAATATTTGTGAATTATATATGCAAAAAAATACCAAGTTAGTTTTGAACTTCTTGTTGTACCGATTGTGAATAATAGTCTATAACTAAATTAACTATTTATACCTCTGCTTAGTGCCGTAGATCACGGCACACAAAACTATGCAATAGGTACCTAGGTACCTATTTGTAATAGTTTTTAACGTTAATTCTTATTGTATATGGCGCACACAATAAACTTTAGACACACTGTCTTACTCATTATAGATTAGTAATTTATGTATGACGCACGTATATTCATGGTAGGTACGTTTGTTTTCCGCAAAACTGATTTTGAGTGTGTGATCTCATTATCTCAAATATACTCCATGCAATTATAAAATTTGGTAAATATTTTTGTGTGAGGGGTAAATAGATGAACAATGACGGTGTAATCTCCCTGTGATGCGTACAGTACGATAAAATTAGTGTCCTCTAATCGGAACATTCCCCCTTGGACATATTGTGTATTACATTGGTGTCCCCCATTGTGTATTACATTGGAGAAAAAAATCGAACGTATCTATATGTAAAACATTTATTATTGTTGTTGCACATTTTGTCATATTAATAAGTAATATTAGTAATAACAATATTTATTGTATGACAGTATATTATATTATTTATATTGTTATCCCTACATAGTTTGGTTAGTATAACACCCTACGCTATTATGGTACAAAAGGAAGTGTTTGGTTGTTATTGGATTCAAGAATGACATAGTGAAATTAAATATTAATTAATATAGTAAATAAATAATTAATTGTTGCAGTTAATATGATATTTCGACATTTAGGTAGTTATGAGTTATGACTTATGAACTTTTGTAGTATAGTAATAAAGTTATCGTTACAGAACGAAATTTCCATTAACTTTCAAAATTAGATCTTATGTAATTGTATGAGTTCCAATATTAAGCAAATGTATTTCATAACTAGACCTTGTAAAAAATACTTTTAAAGAGTAATCAAGTACAGATACTTATTTTTAAAAGTATGTTAAATACATACTTTTAAGTATTTAAAAAGTATTTCAATATTTTTGCTCAAGTAATTTGTAAGATTATATCATAGCTGATCTGAGTCACAAAGATTGTATTTTGTATTTCGATTTATAGTTTTTGAAATACTAATACGTTAAGTCGTTTAGAAATCCCAACTTCTTCAATATTGGTCTTATCGACTTGAAATCTTCGAGGTTCAATGCAGTGACACCTCTAGATGAAATTTCTGTTCTCAAAAAATTCGCATCTCAATTTTAAGATGGGGAATTTCGCGAAACAAAATTTCCCGCCAATTTTTTTTTTGAATAATTTAAATTTTGACCTCAACATTTACTACCTTAATATCTGAGTTAATAAACTTTTAAAAACTGGGAACTGCTCTAGGCACGCTTCTGCTTTGATCCTCAGAGGTTTCATAAAGATATGACTTTTATTGAAGGATTTAGGATTTTGGATAGGTTTTTCAAATTCGTATTATTTCGAAAACCTAAATCATTCAATATAAGTCTTATCGTTATGAAACTTTCAATGATTGAAGCAGTCAACCCTCGAGATCAACTTTCTGTTCTTGAAAAAGTCGCGTATCGACCTGAATGTTAAAAAAATGACAAAAAAAAATTTCCCGCCAATTTTTTTTTTTAATAATTTAAATTTTGACCTCAACATTT
>NC_042493.1:35619219-35625323 GCF_005508785.2 Acyrthosiphon pisum | reverse complement strand
GAAAAAACCAAATCCTTCCAAAAAAGTACTTTTTTTTAAAACCTTTGAGGATCGAAGCAAAAGCGTCCCTAGACCAGTTCCCAGTTTTTAAAAATTTATTAACTCAGATATTAAGGTAGTAAATGTTGAGGTAAAAATTTAAATTATTAAAAAAAAAAATTGGCGGGAAATTTTTTTTTGTCATTTTTTTAACCTTCAGGTCGATACGCGACTTTTTCAAGAACAGAAAGTTGATCTCGAGGGTTGACTGCTTCAATCATTGAAAGTTTCATAACGATAAGACTTATATTGAATGATTTAGGTTTTCGAAATAATACGAATTTGAAAAACCTATCCAAAATCCTAAATCCTTCAATAAAAGTCATATCTTTATGAAACCTTTGAGGATCAAAGCAGGAGCGTGCCTAGATCATTTGCCAGCTGGTAAAAGTTTATTAACTCAATTATTAAGGGAGTAAATGTTGAGGTCAAAATTTAAATTATTCAAAAAAAAAATTGGCGGGAAATTTTGTTTCGCGAAATTCCCCATCTTAAAATTGAGATGCGAATTTTTTGAGAACAGAAATTTCATCTAGAGGTGTCACTGCATTGAACCTCGAAGATTTCAAGTCGATAAGACCAATATTGAAGAAGTTGGGATTTCTAAACGACTTAACGTATTAGTATTTCAAAAACTATAAATCGAAATACAAATTTTTCAAAAAAAAAATTAGCGGGCAATTTTGTTTTGTCAATTTCTCGAACTTAAAATCGAGTCGTGGCTTTTTTAAGACCATACATTTGATATAGAGGTGTTACTGCATTGAACCTCAAAGATTTCAAGACGACACAACCCATATTGAAGGAGCTAGTACTTCATAATATACATCCAATTTTGTGTTGTTAGCTCAAATACATATATATTGGTGTGAATTGACTTATTATTTTATAGGTATCGTATTTACCTATCGATTTACATTAATGAATAATGAGCTACACTTCTACTAAAATAAATGTGAAAAAAAGTTCAAAATAATTATTACTTAAAATGTTATACAGACGTATACCATAAGGAAACGCGTCTAGACATACGAATAATCACATATTGCGTTTTTTAACATTTGTCTACTCCGATTACGGGCGAAATAATGGTCGTACGTACTTCGACCATAGAGACTTTTTCAATTCTCGTACACCAAAATACTAGAATCTCGAGTTTTGTAGTAATCAAACGAAAACCCAAAATCCAAAATACACGTTACTACGTAATTTTTTAAGTACAAAAAACACACCAAAAATCATAACTCCCGAACCACAAGTCGGATAACCTCGATCTCGGTACCCATCGATACAGCGCAAAGTCCTCTATAACATTCGACTACAAAAACGGCTCGCCGAGCCCAAAATCTTAGTGTCAGTACCGAAAACCCCGAAAAACGCAAATTTTGAACTTTCGAAGGCCCCAAAAGACGGAGAAAAACGGCTCCTATGGTCTCGACACAAGACGCCGAATTTGATCACCGACCTCCAAACTATACAAATCTCGAGTTTCAGAAACTTCATACAAAAACTAAACCTTTTCCAAAATACAACTAGGGGGGTGTTCGAGGACCCCTGACTCCGGGAATAGGTTTTAGAAGGGCCTAAACAGAAACGTTTGGGAACATAAAAGTATAATATTATCTTATTTGAACTTCATCTACAACTAATGATTTGTTGAACTTTAAAAACAGTTATAGGTACATACCTATCTATAGAACATTCTATGCCAGTAGTTTACTTAGTAACTTGCTTAAGTAGTCGCCTATTCTTATAATCACATCCATAATAAATCTATTTAGAGGTTTAAATATGAGCAATTGTTTATATGTATAATTATTAATTGATGAACTTTGGATTTCAATCATCAACATCTCGAAAATGATTAAAATTAAATGCAATTTGTTGTGCATGTAGAATACTATAATATGACATGTCTCAAAATCTACTAATAGGACAATTGGTAAAGTCAATTAGTAAATGACAGATGATGTATATTCAGATATTCTATAAAATAGTAGTATAGTATTAGTATATTAGTATAATATACAAAATAAGTATCTACTCTTTTCAGAACTATTGTCGTCGTCTGTTTGTGGATGAGATTAATCCCACATAGGAGAACGATAAATGGCCAAATCTTATGTTCATCGATAGAGAATTTTATGGAGATTCTATTTAAATGATCGGCGTAACGAAATTTTTTGTAGTTAAATAGATAGCTTCAAAAAACCATCAAAAAATCAAAAAAATCCTACAAAAATCGCTTTATCAATAATCATAGATTATAAATTATGATAACGGATTATTAATCACTATAACCATGGTTTAGACTTTATAAGGTTACCGTTTCAAATGCAAACAATATTGAGGTTATGTTCGTTTCTTAAGTAAATACTAAATAATATTATTAATATTATTGAATTTATAAAATTTAAAATTTATTAATTACTATTAATTATTTTTTATTCTTTTAAGTAGGTTTTATATAATTAATTAATATGTTCGCTACCTGTCCTTGTGCAGTATACAAATTACAAATCTAAACAGTTCACCTTTCATGTGATTTTCGTAAGTCGTACATAGTTTTTACTAACCTGCTTGTGTATTATCACAGAACAATATAGAATAGACACTCGGTCAGCTGTGTGGGTTTACGTATCCCCTACGGTATGAAGTATTGGACTCTATAAATTGTACCGTATCCGTAATCTGATAGAATGTTGGCAACGTGTATCCCTCTTTGTTACGAAATCTTAAAAACGGATACAAGGCAATGGCCAATGGGCATTATTATTATTCTGTGGACTGTGACAATGATGTTGAAATGATTTATTTAAATGATAACATATGCCACGCCCCCCTGGAGACCATGTCCAAGGCCACAGTCACCCGATTTTGCCAATACACGCAGTGTCGTACCCCTGGTATTATGTAGTATTTTATTTCAAACTACAGTGTAATTATTTATAGGTAAAATGTATTCGACAAAGAATTGAAACTATTGCATAAACCAAGTTAAACTTATGCTAGGTAATCTACAAGCTACAACAATCACATTCAAACAATCAAACCATCATAACTCAAATCGTGAAAGTTCTGTATAGTGTTAAAAGCCCTATAATGTATTTAGTGGAAGCGTGAATAGCTGCATATGAGGTTAGGTTAGGTGAGGTCTCCACTCTCAAACACATAATATTGACAATAATGAAACATCTAATGAAGAAGCAAGTCCATTGATGAAAGACTATATTACTATTTAAAACTATCAAACATTCAAATCTTCATAAGTCATAGCACAGATCAAGTAAGTTCAGTCTGTAGTATTATTCGTCTGTACTCTGATTAATTAATTTAGTGTTTTAGTTCTAGTGAACAAGGAACAATAGTGAGTGATGTAGGAATGTACCTGAGCCTCAAGGAGATAATCAAGATTTTCAAGGAAGAAATCGGAGTCCAAGATCGTTCAACAAGTTACACGTGCAATATACAAGCAATATATACCGGACGCGTATCGGATTCAGACTTCAATATGAATTGGTAGGTAACTATTCCATAAAGATACTTATCAAATTGTTGTAATCTATTTGGAAAAATCCAGTGCTGCTCCAATTCATCATAATAATTTATCTAAGATGATGGATGGTTAATATTAGTATTATGATAATGTAATTTTCCATTGCGTTTGGTCAATTGTAGCCAAAAATTCATAGAATACAATATATATTCCGCTCCAATTTAAATACATTTTTGATACCACATTTATTTATTATATTCATTATATAAGTTCTTTACATAATACTTATATTAATTCATTTGTTTTTTTGTTTGTTACAGTCAACAAATAAGAGCTTAGTTTTGGATAAACTAAGTAAAGAATATGTTACATTAACTAACATTGATAACTCAACTTTGATTCAACTCATACATCTTCTATGGACCATCACAAGTTTTTTTTTTCACCCTTTTAACCTTATGGGTAATTTCTGTATATTTAATAGTTATTAATGTCTTATATACTTAAGTACAGATACAGATATGATTCATATTCTAAATTTTAAATACAATTTATTTAAAAGATATAATTTAAATACATATTTTTTTTTTTTTTGAAACACTACTTACACGTTCATTTTTGTATGGTTAAAATTACTAGTTAATTTAATTTATTTTTGTTTAATCACAATGTAGAATACAATGATTTAAAAAAAACTAAACAAATAAAAATAATTTTTTAATTAAATTAGTAAACATGTACATTATACATACTTAAATTAATTTATGGACTTATGCAAAGTCAAGACGTATTTAACGTCTTAAACTATACCTTATATGATACATAAATTGACTTAATGCATATGTACATAAGACATACAAGTGTTAAGAATAATTATTACAAAAATAGTTAGTCATTTAAATAATTTGGAATTGTCCAAACTAATTGGTAACCTGGCTGATAATTTAAAAAAAAAATGGATGAACTTGTTTTTAACTTAGTTAAATTTGTGATTTTTTTAAAATTAACTTTAAATTGCCAATGAGCAACTTCACTCAAAGGCAATCTGTTACATAGCGTCATAGCTATACACAATCTAAAACGTTATGTATGTTACTTTATCTACTGCAATAAAGAATCTTACCACCGAATAATAAACAATATATTGAGTCTATTCCATCTCTATTAATATTACCGAAAGGAAACTCTTCAGATAATAATATTAAGTTGTTGTATATCATATTTTTATTATTAAATTTGTTACTTTTTATTTAAATAAAAGTTATGGTTATTTATTGATCTTTATTTTTTGATTTAAATATTTTATATTATGAGATTAGGGCCCGGATTTCAATGCAAAGTGCATATTTTTTTGGTTGATCATACACAATGCTTTCTAAGTACATAATTCATTTCATGTAACGAGGGTTTGAAATCTTCAAATTTTATTTTGCATTTTTTGCATATATCGGTTTTTTTTTTCAATTTTAGAGCATTTTTAGCATTGCTGGGTCATTTTGTTGGTTTTTAATGTATATTTGTTCAATATAGATATACAATTCAGCCTATTCAAAATATTATCTAAATGGTCGTTGGTGTTTGAACATATTATACAAAATATTATTGTTCAATGCAATGTTCAAAATTTAGTAAGTACCATAAGGGTACTTAGAATTTTAATATTTTACATACATTTTAATATATATTTTGGTATGTTTAGCATGAATAATATTTCCCCAAAAACGGCCAAAACATATGTGTGTCAACATCATAGCAGTCAGATTTAAAATTTTCAGTTTTTTTAATAATATAATAAATTAATAAGTAATAATTATACAGCTCATTTATAAATTACAATTTGTGTAAAAACAAAATTTTTATGGTAAAATGCATTTTTTAGGGGCATTTTTGGCTATTTTTTAGAGTATATTTGTATGATTGTATGGTTTTAAGTGCATTTAAATCCGGGCCCTAATTATGATGTATTTGAATGAATTTGACTTTGCATCATGACAACTGTCCATTGATCTCTTGTACTATATAGTATATTGTTATATACTATATTACTTAAAAGTGTAAAGTGAACTTTTTCCCTTACAACATACAAGAATTTATTATTATTCATTTGTCTTATAAATTTTTAAAAGGTGAACTCTAAAAAAACAATTTAAATAGCAAACGTCTTGGTATACAGGTGTTCAGTGGACCATACGTCGTTACTACCATGTCTATTTCTTTTTCACGACCCCACAATTTTGGAATTTTGTCTAAGTCAAAATTATACATACAATAATATGTGTCATTATGTAGCTCGTTAAGTGTTGAATCGAAGATTTTCTTAGACTGTCTTAGTAGTGTTCAGCCTTGGGATAACTTTTGTGATTTTCTAAAATGTTGATATTCGGCATTTTTGGTTTTTAAAACATTTAGACCCTCATTGATATTTTAAAAATATCAATATTAAAACTGCAATTAATTCAAAAAAAATTAATAATATTACTAGAAATCGTGAGTACTTATTAAATAGCTGTATTCTAAATTATAATATGAAATTATAAAGTGAAAAGTATTAAAATATGAATATATTATT
>NC_042493.1:35616295-35619119 GCF_005508785.2 Acyrthosiphon pisum | reverse complement strand
ATTTTGATGCGAGCTCCAGAGTATGTGCATTGAAAAGAAAAATGATTATTGGTCAGAGTGCATTCTAAAAGAGAGCTGGAGTGTTTTCCAATAATGCAGGCTTTTTTGGAGGAAAACGAATTGCAAGCTCCCATTAGAATTATTAATGAGATTTCTGAACATCTCAAACAACTCAAAAATGCATTTAATAAATATTATCCTACAGATCGAGAGGTGTTTTTAAAAGACGGTGAATGGGTGTTAATACATTGTCAGTCTGTAGAAAACCCTCAAGCTTGTCTTCAATCGAATATGAGAGTTTGATCGATATAACTTCAGATTCAACATTTCAATCCACCTTCACTAGCAATTCTTACGTTGAATTTTGGCTAAATTTAAAAAATACAAGTTTTGAACATTTGAGTCAAAAAGAAATAACAATACTCCTACCTTTTGCTACCACTTATTTATGTGAGATTTTCAGCATATACGGCTACTAAAACCAAATACCGGAACCGTCTTAATGTAGAACCTGACCTTCGTATCCAACTTTCACAAATTGAACCAGATATTACCAAACTTTCAAAAAATAAGCAGCCACAAAAATCTCATTAATTTTTAACTTTTAAAGCAGTATTTTTTTCTTTATTTTCAACCATAATTTTGTAATTTGTTTTTAATATGTACAATAAAATTATTTAAAACGGTCTGTCATGAAAACAAGTGTTAATTTTTATCATGTTTCTCATGATATTCACAGAGGGGCATCTAACTAAATTTAGACCATCAAAAGGGCACCGCCGACTAAAAAGGTTGGGAACCGCTGGTTTAGAGTCTCTTCCCCGACAACCTTTTTGCGTTCTTTGGATAAGATGGCTCCGGCTTTGGAGAAAAGACAGAACTGATATAGCCATGCCAAAAAAATGGTCCGCACTTTCTTTTAGTGGGAATATAGTTTTCATTTCTTCCCAAGTTTCAATAAGATCTTGTGAAACATTGGTAACTGGGGTTGATAAATATTGCATTACCATTTTGTCAGTTCTTGATTTCGAAGACTTACGAGATGTAAACAATCTTTTTTTTTGATTTTGGTGTACCAAATTGTTACGGTGCTCCCATAAATTAAAATCTTTTTCTATAATATCAGGTTGATCATCTTCTGATGAAGAAGAAATTACATTATACCAATTATGCTGCAATAGTGGCTTTAAGTTTACTGATAGGTTTTGAACAAGCTAAAGGATGTTTAAACTGTAGATTTTTAAACCGTGGATTAAGTAATGTAAACTTAAAAATAAAAGGATTCTGCCAAATCGTTTTGTCAATTCTGCAACTTAAGCCGCTTTTAAATTTTCTCCTATTTCAGTTGTAGATGCACTGTAATTTATAGTGTTGTTTAAACAACTGACTAGAGGAAGCACTTTATTGATTAGTCAATTGCTGGAAAAAATTACACAATACTTTATAATTAGGCCTCGGAAGTTATACGAGTTAAAAAAGCCAAAATATGCACAAAAAAATTGTAAAATATGCATGAAATATGTTAAATATGCAAAATAAAATGTATTAAATATGCAAAAAAATTTACTACGTATATACAAAAAAAATTTTTTTTTTATGTTTGGCTTAATGTTTTGACTTGTATTTTGTGTTTGATGGATGATAATTTTTTCAATTTCATTTCAATTCATTAAAGATATCTATAGATTATTGTAACCGTCATACCTGTAAATGTATTACATTGAATAACCAGAACTTTCTTGATATTTTCTATCTCAAACGAACGACGGTTGTCTGTAAGTACATTTTTGTAGCGCGAAAAACTTCTTTCAACATCCGATGAAGTTATGAGTACGTATTTAAATTGCGCCAAGTCATTCCCATTTAAGTCCTTCCATTGACGTTGATTCACCAGTTAAAATGTTAGTAGTATACATTTGTATGTTCACAGTCTACTTTTTGTGTCACCACGGTAATTTCACACCGTTCAAGCGAGGATGTCCCCCTTGGACACAATAATTTTACCGTGTAAAAATTATGAAGAATTTGTACACTTTTTACACGGTAATTTCACACCGTTCAAGGGAGGATGTTCCCCTTGGACACAATAATTTTACCGTGTAAAATTATGAAGAGTTTGCACACTCAAAGTCAGTTTTGTCCAAATATTTAGTAATATATTTAATAGTATATATTTGTATGTTCAGCCAGCTTTTCCACGGTAATTTTTTTTTTCAAGTGGGAATGTCCCCCTTGGAGACTTTTATTTTACCGTGTAATGCATTTCACACTGATTGTCTACAAAATTCTACCTCGTAAAAATATTTACAGTATTTCATTTCTACTTATGTTGGTTACACTGTTTTTTTATCTAAATTTGATAAACAAATTTACAATTATTTTTTTTTAATTTTCAAAGTTGATTATTTTTTTTTATTATACTCAGTCATTATCGATTAGCTGCCCGGTCAAGTCGTGTTTCGTTCATCAATTCTCTCATCATCTCATTAAATTGTTTTTTTCCAAGTTATTCTTTAATTTTTTTTAAAATGAATTTCCAAAAATGCACAAACGATGTCCAGTCATTGGTCGACCAAATACGATTCAATTCAACACTGGCGTATCCAGAATTCTCTACATTTGTATCTAGGTTACGAACTTTTAAGTCATTTCCATTGAACACCGGTCAAAATAAGTACAAATTAGCCGAATATGGATTTTATTATATCAATCTCGACGATGCAGTTCAATGTCATTGGTGTGGAATAATTCTGCATAGTTTTGAAATCGACGATAATTGTTTCATAGAACATACTCGCTTCTCACCAAAATGTTTATATGTATT
>NC_042493.1:35613397-35614345 GCF_005508785.2 Acyrthosiphon pisum | reverse complement strand
TTTTTATACAATCTGACACGGCTACGGCGATGTTGATCGACGCAGTCAGCCGGTCGTCGGGTGTGGAGTGGAAGTAGGATGACACAAACGACACTCGCACTTGAAATTAAGGTACACGTATTTTGGTGTGATATGGCCTGTGGCCGGTTTATTAAAACAATATTCAAAGTTTTGAAATCAATGTTAGATTAAGTAATCTGGTAATCAAAGTCAACGGATGTCACATATAACGGTGAAACGGTCGCCGGCGTGGCTTTCGGATGACGAGCGGTATGTATCCGGTGCGGTGGTACGTAGCCGTGATGGAGCCGTTTCGACGGTTGACGTAAGAGAGCGAGATACCGGCAGCCGGTACTAGTCTTGCGCGACTCGCCTTCCCGTCCCGCCTTGTGCCTTTTGGCGTGGTGGGAGAGTTGGTGATGTCGAGCTGTAGCCCGTGGTGGCGGTTGACAAAAGCGTAGACCGGTCGCTGCGGTACCTGTACTTTGTACTGGCTGCCGCTGCGTCCCGTGTCATACTCCCCTGCCAAACCGCCACACGGGGTACACTTGTACTGGTGTCGGTGTCGCTTCGGGTCGGGGTGGCTTGTACTACCGCTGGCTTTCGCTTGCGGTAGACTCGCCCGCGCCTGCTAGGGGTTTAGTCGTGTTGCGGGGACCCTGTCGGGGTGTTGCACGCCGTGTCGTACACTAGGTCCTCTAACCCCTCGTACGCCGCATACCAATCAGCCTCGGTTATATCATCCGTGGTCGGTGATTGGCTCTGCGGCGCTTGGCTGGTGGACTGTTCCGGCTCCTCGGACTTACCGTCCTTGGGCGCCGGTTTGTCCACCTCCATCGGTTCCGGCGGTGTTGAGTCGGTAGGAGGCGCGCTGGCTGCTTCCAGGTCCGAGGTCAGCGCAGGTCGCTTGGCAAGCCGGTGTTGTTGGCTTGCCTCGCTTTCCCTTGC
>NC_042493.1:35598936-35613347 GCF_005508785.2 Acyrthosiphon pisum | reverse complement strand
CTTACAACTAACACGGGGGGCCCGAGGGTCTAACTATATTTTCCGTTCTTCAGTTACCTACGCTACCAACGTGGTCGGCAATCCACCGTAGGTGGATTGCATACCTGGTGATATACGCTTCTCATTATGTCTGCGATTCGATTGCCAATCTATGTGATTTTATGACTAATAGCTAGATAATCGAATACACCAATCGACTCTACACTTTTTAACAACACAGGAGATCGTATCCAGCCTATCCATTTACAACGTTTGTGACGGAATTGCTAGACGCTCTAACTTTTAAACATTCCCGTAAAAACGTCAAGCCTTATCTCCAATTCCATATCACTAATCCTTATGGCTTATCACAAATCCTACATTTTCGTCTTACAACTTTACTGTCGTGACTTTTATAATTCCAACGACATTGTCTCCAAAATCAGTATCCACTTTCAGCGAGTCCAACGGGCCCCGAGTTACACTTAGAGCTAGTTTGTATATAAAATGATATTATCATTTCATCATTAGCCTACATTTCGTTAGTTCTTATCAATACCGCTAGAGTTCAGTTACTTCGATTGGAATCGCCAATGTGCTTCCGATTAATATCGGTAAACACCAGCGGCAAGAAAGAGCGGCGGCGGAGTGATCGACTTTTCTTGCCCGGACTGTATGTGCTTCCGATTAATATCGGTAAACACCAGCGACAAGAGAGCGCGGCGGCGGAGTGATCGACTTTTCTTGCCCGGACTGTATGTGCTTCCGATTAATATCGGTAAACACCAGCGGCAAGAAAGAGCGGCGAAATGAGTGACTTTTCTTGCCCGGACTGTATGTGCTTCCGTGGATACGGTAAACACCAGCGGCAAGAAAGAGCGGCGGAGAATAACGGCAAGTCACACTGTTTGTGCTTCCGATTAATATCGGTAAACACCAGATACGACTGCGAACTGAGAGCTAGATAGATTTTGCCGGCTCACCGGGGTCTATTTACAACCTGCTACGCTGACGGTTGGTTTTGAGATCATAGACTTTGGTGGCTAACATTCGGTTGACTTTTGATGGTTCTACGTCCGCGGGTGGTCTCGTGCTTCAAAGGGGTGCATCCGGGGATATTTCCTTACTAGTAGTGTGACGAAACTTACTTGTAAGTTTCGTTTTTCTATCCTGAACTGTCGCAAGTACGCGTCGTTCAAAACGGTCCGCTAGTACTGCGACATCTAGTGTGTCTTATTTGCGCCTGCTGCGTACGAAATTATGTGTGATAGTTCCGAAGTGGTCTACGGGCGGCGCGTCGATAGCGTGTTCATACGCTATCATAAGAATTTTAACATAGTCCATTCTGTCTCGTTACAAATAGTAATTATTATATACTTTGTTTATTATAACCGACTTAGGGTCCGTTTTACAATCATAGTTTAAATTTTACCAGTTGAATTCCGCGGTTTAATATTAGTTTAACTATTTTAATACGGACCCTTATAAGAGGACGCTACACCCGCGTGTGTTGTTTCTGTCTTGCACTGCACGCACGACATAGGAAATTGTCGTTCACTATTCTCAATAGTGAGCTGTTAGTTTTGATACTAGAGTGAATCGACCTATTATTTATTGGATTTTAAAAATGTATATTATATTCGTATTTATTGAGTGTACCTATTATTATATATTTCATCCCCCCCCTATCAAAATTCCTAAATACGCCACTGGTTGGAAATAAGCCAAAAAGACATCCAAATAAAGTGGGTAAGTGGATGTCGCTCTGCTGTACAGTGGGTCACTGTATAATGGGATGCTATTAAAATTGAATTCAATGATATAATATCATTGTATAAGAAAAATGATTTTAAGCGGAGACGGTTTGTCAGTCTGGATATTTTATATTTTGTTATTATTTATTTTAACATGTAAGTTGAATTAATGTTAAAATATTATAATTTTTTATTCGTTTCTATGGTGAGTCTAAGTATAAGACATATTATATAATAATCTATGGTATTAAAAAAAAAAAATTGTATTAAATGTTTAAACTTTTTGGCACAACAGATAAAACTTTATTGATATTTATAGAAAAAAAAAAAACTAAAAAAGTTGAAAACTGACAATGTCCGTAAACAGCTCAAAAAGAGTCAAATTGGGAAAATGTTATGGTGTATAGAAAATGCTAATATAAACATTCAGTCAAAATTTTATGTACCTACGGTCATTTGTTTAAGATTTACACAAAAAACCAAAATCGATTTTTTTCGAAAATTATTCTTTTGTTTATCACGGTGCTTTTGATAAGTACAGTAAAAACTTTACTTTTGACCCCCCCCCCCCCCTACCAACTAGATGATTCACTTTCCTATCAGAAAAAATACTGTTGAAAAAAAACCAAGCACTTTTATTGTCCTAAAAGGCGATGACAGACACAAAAAAAATTAAAAATAAAAAATTAACAAAAAATAAAAAAAAAAAACATACATCATTGTAAAATTAATACATTCAACGTTTCACTCAGAATCTAAAATATAACAAGTATAATAATAAATGTTGTCATTTTAGCTAATATTATGTTCTATTTATGACATGTTTATTATTGTTCAATACATAGACATTTAAATATATTAATTATATGTCCTATTAGTATGTCTATGGTTCAATACTATAATTTATATTGTTATTACTGATAGGTACCCATAGTTAATATATTGAAGAAGTTTGAAGTTTTACTTTTTTTGAATATTTTATAGTTAATACAATAATACTGCCAACAAAAATAATTCTTTGCTTGTTAAATTTAGGTAGTACCTATACTGTCCTACTACAAATTAAATATAATCATAATATGCCTGTGTGGAGTGTGAGTTATATATTTGCAGACTACAAATTTAATTTCTCACTGGGACTTATTAAAAATTACTAAAACCTTCAAAACCTTGGGGTTGTCGACGATTTTATGAATGGGCCGAATATTGCGCGTAAAATCAGCGCTATCAAGTAGTACGCGAGTTGTCTCCCCAGAGCGCTAGTTGTCTTCCTGCACGGTGTCTATAGCACGAACTACTACATAGGACTGGACACTGTATAAAATAAGGTGGCTGCAAAGTTGTACGGTGGTCGTACGTTCGCTATGTAGCTGCTCTCTGGTGGCATTTTTTTATACTGTGCTGTTGTAAATTATTTTATGTGATAAGTCGTGACTAGTCACTAGTGATAATTGAAAAACGATCAAAAATACAAAAATTCAAATCAACGACAAACTTTTTATATTCACTATTATTTCTAAATAAATGAATGCGTATTACTAGTTACTATGTTGCTACCAATTTGGAAAGTTTTTTTTTTTGCGTGATTTCTAACTTGCTTTTGATTAGACATACTTGAGTATTGTCTCATTCTCATGGTAATATAATAAGTAATTATAAATTACATATTTAATTACATATTCATAAATTTTTCATATTTCATAAGTCTATATATATATAAATATTATGTTTATAAAAGTAAAATTCGAAATGTAGTAAATCTAGTACGTCACTAGATAGCATCACAGTCGCAAACGTACATACCCGTACAACTTTGTGACCGGTGTCCCACCCTCCCCCTGCCCGGAGTGTCCAGTCCTATGTAGTAGTTCGTGGTCTATAGTCTTAAACATAGGCTTGCGCGCGGGTGGTGCAGGATATGCAAGTGCACTACTTGCGGTAGTGCACTTAGGCCGTCTGAAACCATACGACTTAGTTTAAGATTTTAGATTATTAAGGCAGGAGGCACTTCATTGGAAATTTTATTGGGCGTTTTTTTATGTTTTTCAGCTTTATAGGTTTGTAGTGATGATTGGAGATAAAGTTCTGAAAATCTTCATTGCACTTCTCCTAGCCAATTTGAATCTAACAAGACCCCAAACAACAAAACCCATTCACCGGCTTCGGAAATCTACCTCGCTAAATGATAATCTAGCGAAAAATAACTCTTTTACAACTGTGAAAAATTAAATAATTTTTTTAAAAACAATTTAATTCCACATTTTGTATCTACTTGATAATCCCTTTTTAATGAGTTATCAACCAACTTTCTATCTATCAGAGCTTAGGAGAAAATTTCAAAAATAGAATTAAGAAAGTTGGCCCCCCAAGTTAATTTCGGCAATTAATTCGAACTGATTAACTTACAAATTCGAAAAGTCAACTTAAAATTACTTAAAAATTGAGCTTTTGAACTTACAATTATCGCGGTTTTATTAAAACATAATGGGGGGGCCAACTTCACAGACATATTATTCTCGCCGACGCTTTTATGGATTCAACTGATTAGGTGTGATATCAAATCTTTCTCATTAATATTTTATATTAAAGCTAGCTAAATTACCCACCTACCCATCATTACTGAGTTATATTTTTATTATTTTCCTATTTAAAACAAATCCTTAAGGTTTTCAAAATTTAGACTTTTTTCTTTTTTATTGCCATACTTACTTGATTAAAAATCAAGAAAGTAAAAATAAAGTATAATTTGTTAAAAAAAATTATTTTAAGTGAAGTCATGCCAAGCTTTTCCAATATTTTGTATAGAAAAATATTTTGGATGATAGCAAAAATATTGGTAAATATGGTAAAATAAGAAAGCACCACTTGCAAGCAATGTCTGCGCACGCCTATGGTATTAAATAATAACTATTTGTATAAGCCACTTAGTTCTTATCCTTTTTCCAGTATTAAGTGTTTAATACAATTTTGTTTTATAGGCTTAAGCAAATGTGGGATTGATTGTAGTTATCTGCATGGATAGGCCTATGACGGGGCCAGTAATATGTCTGGGAAATTTAGAGGTGTACAAAGTATTGTTAAGTTAAAATATCTGAAAGCAGTTTATGTCCATTGTTCAGCACATTCAATAAACTTAGCTGTATTAACAGCTAGTGGTAATTGGTATTAGACCAATCAGGAATTGAAATTCTTCTAAATTAGATTGAAAATTCAGACCACGATCCCGAAGTAAAACAATTTAAGCGACGATGTGCTACCCGTTGGGTACAACGATATGATACGGTGAACGATTTCTCTGAGCTCTTTCCATTCGTTCTTAAAGCATTGGCCAATATCCGATTGGAAAGATCCAGCAGACGCCTCTATGCTTAAACATTCTAAGATAGAAGATCCAGAATTTATAATTTCATTTTATAACATACTTAAGGTAATTATAAATGTTTCAATTTTTTTACCATAAAATTAACCTACTTAATATAGTGTTTTAATTTAAATTTTTTTTCCAGTTTCTATTTTTTTGTCTTCCACTATGTAAGCAGTTACAAAAAGTATAAATAGATTAAAAAATATATATAGATATAGTTTAAAATGTAGTAGTCACTCTGAAAGTCATTAGAGACAATTACAAAACCGAATTTAGTCAAATCTATAAAATATTGAAGTAAATTATTTTAAAAATAATTTCATTGTGTTCGAATTTCAAAATATTTTATGATAATGTTGGTATTGAATTTAAAGAGAGTCATTTCAAAACAAACCTTGAGAGATAATCCAAATCTTCTGGATTGTTCTATTGAACATTATTATTGTGATACAGTATTTTTACTGTATGTCGATTACTATATAATGCAACTGACTGAACGATTTATTAATCATAAAGATATATTTGAATGTAAATATATTATATGTATAATATATTGTATTTAATATGTACACACTTTTTTTAGAATTTGCAATTTAGTACCTATTTCACATAATTTATTTTATAGGTTATAATTGCATTTTCAAATCAGAATCGTTTAGGATAGAAATGGAAGATATTGTGGCTTTTCAAAAGCTTGTTGAGTTTTATTCATCTACAATTGACCAACATTGTCACTCTAGGTAGCATCACTAAGTTAAAGATGTGGAGAGTAAAGTTAGTGACTGAAACAATTATATTCAATTCTGGGTTACACGCATTAGATGTTTGTGATAAAGACTTTTATCCAAATATTCATTTACTATTTCATTTGTACTTTGTCTGTGTCAACTGCTACACCTAAACAAAGTTTTTCCAGTTTAAAGAGGATTAAATCTTACCTAAGAAATAGCATGACAGAAGTAAATATTATATCAATTTTCCTATTTAATATTGAAATATAATTAATTATAAATTAGTTATTATATATTTTGTTTATTAGAACCGACTTAATGGGTTGGCTTTATTGGCACGTCACCGGTCGATACAAATCATGCCAGAGGAGGTTATTGATGAACTAAACATCCAAAAAAATAGGAAACTATATTTTGTTTTATAACTTTATAATAAATGCTATTAAAAGGATGCTTCACTTAAAGCGTAACGTTTATAACAGCCGAGAGAACGCGCTGTTTTCGCGATGCGCAGGCACGCGTCGTTTAAGCCATGCCTTCTAATACTCGCAGTCGGCGACCGGCCGACGATTGTGCACGTTCGGGAGCGGTGTCAGCAACAGTGGCGCTGAAATTTTTAAAATGTGGTCGGGCAATTTTATAACTTCCCGGCCTCAATATCTTAATTGTTTAATGTATAGGTACCCTAATATACATTTATTCATAATCACGGCTTAAATATACTCATGCTCATATTAAAGTTGTGAAGTAAATAAAATATGGCCGTGGCCCGACGTCACCATGGACTTCGGCGCCACCGGTCAGCAATGTTTATTATTTTCTCAACCTTTGTCTGTGACGGATCGAGTAAATATAATCAATGCATACACGTATATTATGTACGTACTGTGTATATGTATCATGAACGTCAATGAACTGATTCAACTTTGGGCAGCAAGGTTTTATGGCAATCAAATCATTATGAAAATAGTCTCATGTCTTAAGGGCAGTCCAAAAAATAGTTTCAGAAGTTTTCTAATTTCTGAAGCATTATGTTTAAATTCATTGGAGAGGCCAAACTGTTGAATTTTTCAACACCATGACTGATATAATGATGATGGAATCCTAATTGTAACTTGCTGTGGCAATGAAGTTATGAATAAATGTTTCGAAATCAACGAAAACCGTCCCAACCGTTAGATATTATGCGACATTTAATGCAACAATGTAAGTGTTTGTTCAGGAGTAGACCGAATATGTCAGGAACATGAATATTTTTTTGTACCTTCATAAAAAAAAGAAATTAATTGGTTAAATTGCTTAGGAAAACTTTTTAATGTTCCGTCGACAAATAACGACGTTATGGCTTTATTCCAAGTTCTGCATGCATGCAAATGTCATTATATTGTTGATAGAATCATTTTCATAAATAATATTTTCTCCGAGATTAGTTATCAACAAATATTCACTGACACTTTTGTGGAGTTCTTCAAGATAAGGTTACTTGGGAATTGTTCTTAATTTAGCAGCATTCAAATTTGTACGCACTCTGTTAATATCATTTTGAATTAGTGATTCACTATTACTGTTTGAAGCTATCTCCTTGTGTATAATTTCTAGTGATGTAAAAAACGATATATTTTTGATTATCGATATCAGTCCACAGAGAAATAGCTCACTAGGTGCAAAATATTTTTAGTATCAATATAAACCGTCGGGGTATTTGCCCCTTCACACCCCTCACCCTAAATCAATGACATCTCCTTGGTGAATTTTCAAAATAATAAGGATTCATAATTTATATTGATAACCTACCTACTAATCAGGTACTTTAGGTACTTATCTACATAATGGTTAATATAAATTGGTTATTAATTGTAGTATAAAATTATTAAATATTTGAAAAAATATACTATTTAATGAATAAGTATTACATTTTATTGATATCTACATTAGTTTCATTTTTTTATATTATACCCGAGTAGAACTTTGTAGTTACAGTGAATGTATTTAGCGTATGTATGTATGTAGCGCATAGATTTTTTAAATAGTTCACCACTAGATAATTTTAAGATTTTAATTAAAATCGTTTGCATTAAATGTAATTTTTTTATTATACAATTAAAATATGAATATAACAACACAAATATAGAATAAACAATTTATATTTTGTACATAGTAAAATTGTATCCAGTCAGACTATAATCAACTACCTAATCAGAATACATCTACATAATACACACTAACTAATAAATCCAAAAAATTTACTTTTCTATACTGTGTCATTCTTTTTATTATTAATTTGGTCAAATAAATTGGTAATTTTTTTCCGTTTATTAGACTTGTCTTGAACATATTAATATTTTCTAATTATGTTCGGATTCGGAAATTGTAATATTGAATAGTCGTAACTAGTAATAATAAAATATAGGTACCTCAATATTACATATCACTATTATTTAAATATGATAATTTGATGTCAACATTAGTAAGATTAAAAACCCAATGTGTACAATAATAATTAAAGCATCATAAATTATGACTGTAGATAACTTTATTATCTGTTGGTTTTGAAACCTATATCAGATGCATTAGACGTAATACAGGGAGATAAGTCTGTTTGTCTGGGAATTCTACTCCCAACAATTAAAGTAGTTCACAAATCTTTAAACGTACTAAACAGTATTGTCCTCTGAAAACCTCTTATTTTTGCATTGAAAAAGGGGTTAAATAAAAGGTACTTTAATTTTTGGGAGTAGAAATTCCAGACAAACAGACTTATCTTCCTGTATTACGTCTAATGCTTTTGATATAGCCTTAAACTATATAACCTAAAATAGTAAAACCAGCAGATAATAAAGTTATCTACAGTCTACAGAAATGTATATTTCTAAGTAAAAATAATAATTACTTTGCAATACTCTTTCAAAAATCCAATCACAATATTAAGTCTTTTGAAAACTAACACAATTCTAACATCTTCAATTTTATCAATATTTTCAACAATACAATTGATTGCATCATAATAAAAATTCCATTTAAACGTATAAGTAAATAAGTTGTTTCAATGAACAGGGGTGGACTGGCTAAGTGTGCTAGTGCCCCGTAGCATAATAATATATTATATGGGCCGGCCGGAGCATCTGAACATTTGTCAATATTACTAATAAATTTATTTTAATTTATTATTAAAGACGAAACAGTTTAAAACTACTGCTATTAATTGGTAAAATTCTACAATAGGTCCATAGTGATTTTGATAGATGACTTGATATTGACTGCCATTCTCAAGTCCTTCACATTCGAACACGCCAGATTCAGAAATCCTCCAGTATTATTCCCGAATGTAGAAACATTCTCATGTCAACGATCCGTGTTTCAAATGCAATGCTCCACAAGATGGACACTCTTCGCAAAATATAGGTCTGTCGGCTTTGTATAATTTACAAGCTCAAAAAGTTGGGTTGCGTGGAGAACTTCTTTGTCCTTGATCTTAAAGATTGATGAACTCCATTCTTAAATTATGGATTCAATGTTTCCAGGCCTCTGTCTGTTTCAATAATTCACATCTATCATTTGGTCTAACCTTTTTGAGACCTGTTTTAATTTCCTCATGTTGGGAGGTAGGTAGATCGAATTCATAATTAATGAATCCTGTATTACGAGTTTTCAAGGACATGACAAACCCCACTATGTTTGGTTTTGATACTAGTAATCCTTGAGATAGACATAATATCCATGTTTTGTTACAAATTTCAACATCAAATACAACCTTTCCTCTATCTACTTTCATATCCTTGAAGTCGAAGTAATAATCATCACATTCCTTATGGATCAACCCATCAACAAGAGTCCAAGATATAGGACAATTTTTCGTCCTAGATGATTTAGACGAAAAAGTTCCAGTAAACGTAGTGTGTTTCTTGTTGTCATAACAGATGACCAAGTCAATCACGTTTATAGTGGAATCAAATCTAAATTTGATCGACAAAATCTATTTAACCGAGTTCACTATTTAAATCATTATAAAGCATGTATGTTATAGAATGGATATATTAATAAAATAAAAGTAAGTGTGCCGAAATGGGGAAGAGAGAAAGACTGTTTTTTATCATTGCATCTCATACGTTTTAGTAATTTAAAAGCATGTTGGTACTCATTCAATAATTAATACCCATTTTTATACTATATACGCATATTAAAAAATTATATTTAAATTGTATTTTTTTTTCACTAAATATTTCACTCTTTTTTAAATTTTTTTTAAATACTTGGTTTTTTTGACACAATAATTTTTTTTTGCATATTTAACAATAATTTTTGCATAAAAATCCGAACCCTAATAATCACTTATACATATTATACAAAATGTGTATAGATTGTTTGTTCAAATAAAGTATACAAAAACATAAAACACCCAGAAAAAGTATCGAAACCCAGAATTATTTTTAAAATTTATCACGTATGTTATAAGCTGTGTTGGTGGATCTATTGCCACCTTGATTGATGTTAATGGATCTCATCTGACATATGTTTTGTGTTTCTTCATTATTCATTACTTCAAGTACAGAAAATCTATTTCTAATGGAATTGTGTAATACACAGCAAGTTCTTGTTATCAATTCAACTTTAGGGGGAGATAAATGTATTTTTACCAGCAAAATTCTAAATTTGTTGGACAATAACCCAAAACCATTTTCCGCGACTCTCCGAGCTCGGATAAGCATATAGTTAGCAATTCTCTGTTACTTTGTTAATTTGTTCCCAAAGGAAATGCTTCGTCTGAAATAATCACATAGGGAGTAACTATTTGACTTCCTGGTAGTGGTCTAGGAGAAGGACGGTTAAGGCTATGTAATTTTAAAGATTCTTTTAAGTACCTTTTTTATCATGAGTTCTTCCATTAGCGCCTACATTCATCCAAATAAATTTGTAATTAGCATCAACTTAAGCAAGCTGAATAATGCTATGTGTACCTTTATAGTTTCTATAGTATAAACGAGGTATATCTCCACTTAAACGAGGAGATATAAAATTAATATGCTTGCCATCGATAGCACCAATGTAATGAGAGCAATTCGAAAAAGAAACAAATTGTTCTACAATAACATCTCACTCTTCTGTTGTTGATAGAAGCTAAACATTAACCCATATAACTTAATAGATTAATTTAATTTATATTGATTATAGTTACTGATGTAACCTTTATAAAAGCTTCTATGTTGAATTAATATTATAAATTACAACAAAACAACTAAAATCGTTATTGAAGTGAAACTTCTTTACTGAAGGTATCACAAAAATATTTAGTCACGTGACCGACTGATCAGAATGAGACGCCCGAACGACAAGCAAATGGACCTCGAACACGATGCCGGTGAGTGCGTCAAATTAGTTCATCGTCGACAACTAACGTGAGCTGTTAACTTATGATGTATAATACTTGATCACATGTGCGTTGGTAGTGCACGTAGGCATTTCTTTTTTTTTCAAATTTTTCCTAATTATTATAAATTCTTTTTTCACTAATAGTCTAATTTGGGCGTCAACCTTGGAGGTAGGTTGAGATCGGAATTCGTGCCGAACGAATTTTCTATATGGAGATAATATTTTCGGACTTGTGATTTTTTATGAAATTTCTTTACTGAGGGTATGACAAAAATACGAACTGATGGCTGTAGGCGTGGCAACGCGAGAATCAACACCGCCATCGGTCAGTGTCCGGATGCATCGTTTGACCACTGCGCCACCAGTATATTGTATACTATATTGGGAGACTTGTTAATGTAGCAATTGTACCATGAATCCATTTTTTATTTGAAGAACTAGAACATGAAAAAGAGAACCATACAAATACAAATTAAATACATACTATGAAATTGTTTAATGACTATTCGATGGCCAGCCTGTACACATTAGGACGCACAAATGCATCGAGTACGGTCGCGTAGCTCACTGTGCCGGATATCGATAGACTACCCAACGCACCGACACTACGCCGACCGAACTCGATTACCAGCCGCTTTATGGTGAACGCCGTAGTGGATAATGCAGGTGCACTCATTCCGCATTCGACGTTCACCAGTATGACAGAGGTAGTCAGCCATCATTCTGCTGCCTGCAAAAACATAAAATATTATATTAAGAGTATAAAAATGTTAGCAAAAACTTACTTCTTCGGCTGGGCAACACAAAAAGTCGACAGTGACCGGCAAAAAAATGTCGGCCAGTATGACCCTTACGAACGGACCAACTGGTACGTGACCGAAAATTTCACACAGCAGTAGCCGGTTGAAATTTCTGGTCAGTGAGGTTAGGTTACCGGACGAATCCATCGTCGTCCCGCCGAATCTTCTGCCTGCACCCGGGGGCTAATTGGCGACACGGGAAGAGGACACAAACTCTAATGTCGTCCAGGTGCCGCGACTCACCAAACGCCAAGAACTGGAGCATCAACTCGGCGTCATAAACGCTCGCTAGCAACTACAACAGCAAAAACATAATTAAAACATTAACCTCACCTACACCAGTAAGATAAACACGCAATAAAATTACACGATTGTGTAAGTTGGCCGTCTGCAATTTCTCCACCAAGTCCACAAGCCGACTCAATGTTTCCAACATCAAGGAATTGACATAAGCCAATCCTAGGTTGAACACACTAGCAACCCCTCCGCGAGACAAAACTCGGTCATCCGCGTTCCGTATGTGGCCATCTGCGGTAACACCGCACACGAATGGTCACCACTGACCGCAAACTCGAAACGGACGCCCGAGCCCCGTCCCGCAGAAACGCCCTGAAGGCGGTGATTAATTGGGCGGCACAATTGTCGATAGGTCGAAGGGAAGCCCAGGCTTTCCTGACACTTATCACCGCCCAACAACAGCCACGTAAACACGGACGTATCACCGAGGCCGCGGCGAAGGATGTGTACGGCGGGGTTGTACGCTTGCACGTACTGGCACATGGGGGAAGGTGCTAATTCATACAATAACAATCATTAAAAATCCATATCAAGTAATTTAAAAGAAAAAAAAATACTTGAAGGGGTTGCGAACTCCATCGGCGGTATAACACCCGTGGTCGTACACCCCCATACCAGGGTAAAATTTGACCCCACTGAGCGACCGCCGGGCTGCCTCACGGCTCACCATCACCGACGACTTCATCGAAAATTCAACGCCAAAATGGTATTGAACAATTACGACTGAAGCGTGGTAAGGGTCTAGGTACCGGCCAATGAGAGTAAGGGCAGCATCCTGCGGCAGCTGCAGCCCATGGAGCGCCACGTAAAACTTAAAATTCAATAAATTAATGTACAATTACACTAAGGAAAATACACAAGATAACACTTACAAATAACGGCCAAACGTGCGGTCTTCGGTGGTCAACCGATCCACCTCGAATGCCAACTTCGGCCAGTCGGCGGGGTGGAGGTGCCACTTACTGATGAATGGGTTCCCGGCCCCCTTTCTCCTACTACGACAGCCTGAGCCCAACTTGAGGATAGCTGGGCCCAGAACTGTGTCGAAGAAGTACTTTTGGTAATCGTACTCTTCCACGTCGACACCTCCAAGGTGTCCGAAGTCAGTTTGGAGGAGCGAAGTCCCATCGGGATGTTAAACAGGACCCTAATGGTCGCCCCCTAAGGTAAACTCGAATTGAGAGTGGGTTATAAAATTAAAACAAAATAATAAACCTAACCTAACGTCGATTAAACGTTCATACTCATTCTTCCGAGACACACCGAATATCCCCTGCAACAGTTTCGTGTTCTTGCACGGGAAACTAGTTGCCGGTGACGTTGACGTCGAAAGGCGTGTTTGGCTTTTGTACGCGGAGAGTGACGAACACCCGTACACAACGTATATCGACGTCAACCTCGACCGGATTCATCTTTGGAATGTCCTTCGCCGTAAGTACGGTAAACTTGAAATATAAATTTAAAAACATTATACACAACACTATCCTCCCCAATAAATTTAAAAATAATGACCTTGAAAAAATACCCAAACAAACATAACCTGGAAAATCATCCCTTAAAACATCCCCTAACCGTAAATGACCTTGCACCATCACTTAAAAACAATCAAAAATCATCCCCCAACCATGAGGATGACCTTGAAAATATCAATTAAAAACATCATAAAACATCCACCGTTAACTTCCCCTAACATAAAAAACATCCCCTAAAAATCATCAAAAAGGCCATCAAAGTCAGGGGCTGCGTGAAGTTGCCCCCCCAGATCTAAAATTTTTTTTTGCCATGAAGGAATAGGATGCAAATTTTTTATGTCGGTTGCAATTAGTTGCTTAAAGGTTGCTAAATATTGGCACTAGTTCGGACAAAGTTGGGGGACCAACTTCACAGACGTTGGTCTCGGTGGTCATGAGCGCGCGTTGTGTCTGACGGTCGAATTCATTACCTACGTTCTTCAGGGGCGTAGCGTGCATGTAAGCACTGTAAGCACTGCTTACACTTTAAATGAAAGAAAAAATAAATTTGATCAATCACGACTAATAGGTACATAATAAATGATTTTTAAAATTTTAATTTTATTTATAAAATATTTAAGTTATAGCTGGTAGTGGTTTTTGTTATT
>NC_042493.1:35586382-35598886 GCF_005508785.2 Acyrthosiphon pisum | reverse complement strand
ATTTTATTTTCCTGTCTAATTACTGTAGATTCGATTTTTATTATCTATTAACTATTATAAGGGCCGATTCTAAAGCCCTGAAATATGGCTACTTTGTATAATTAGTGTACAATATACGATATAACAAATTAACGTTCAGCAGAACTAATTTCGTGTTATTAACTTGAATATTTTGTACCTAATTTAGGAGCCTCATGCCTACTTTTGCATTCGACATAATATTATGTTGCCATATTATGGTTGAGATCATTATTCGATTACATTAATATTTAATTGTATATTACAATAACATCACACTATATTATTTGTATTTTCAATTTTCAATCATAAGTTTAGTAATAATATAATATATTATATTAATATTTCGTAATACTCAGTAACTGCATCGGGATTTTTATCAATAAATCCAAACATAATAATTTCTTCGTATAAAAATAGTAGAATTACAAATAATATAATTAACTTTATGGAATTCAAAGAAACCGACATTAGTTTTAAATTTTAATCCGTTTTTCAAGAACAGTACAAGAGCGGTTTTTCAATTCTATGGTTTCGGTTTGGGTTTTGAAAACGGTTTTTTAAGGTCTTAGGTTTCGGTTACGGTTTTTTAACCGGTGTTTCAAAGCTTTTGGTTCCGGTTCCAGTTCCGGTGTTCAGAAATGGGAAAACCGCGGTTTTAACCGTTTTTTGGAAAACCGGTTAAACCGGTCTCGATCCCTGATTATATCATTGATTTTTATTTATTTATTTGTCTGTAGTTACTGCAGGGGCGTAGCGTGCATGTAAGCACTGTAAGCACTGCTTACACTTTAAATGAAAGAAAAAATAAATTTGATCAATCACGACTAATAGGTACATAATAAATGATTTTTAAAATTTTAATTTTACTTATAAAATATTTAAGTTATAGCTGGTAGTGGTTTTTGTTATTGTTTATTTGTGTCGTACGCTGTCTTCTGATTACCAACTATTTTAAGAAAATCATCGATTGTAGGTCTATTTTTAATCCATTCTGTATTATGTAACTGCATAATCATAATACGATATACAGTGTAACACATTCTGAAATTGCTTACGCGCAACTGTTGTTTTCGAATAGTCTATAACGCCATAGTGGGGGTCACGTATTTAACTAGCGTTTGTAAGCACATTTGATTTTGCTTACGCGAGAAACAATTAGGAGCGACCACTACGTAGCCCGACGCGTTGTAGACTGTAGTCGTTTTTACGTACACTATCGCTGTCATTCGCCTAATAGACTTTTGAAGTATTTATACTTCAATTTCTTTATTTTCTCGAAGACTCGAATTTATAACATGGAATCATTGGCAAGTACCTCAAATTTAAATTTAAATGATAATAATTATTGTAAATGTATTATTGAACAATTGTTACAAAAATCTTTTGGAACTTACTCATTTTCTGAAAAACAAAATATTATAAATAAGGGAAGACCTACTCCAAAACTTCAAAATTTAAAATCAAAAAATAAAAAAACTTTTCGATATTTTAATTCATCCTATTACGATTCAAATAAATGGTTATCTGGTTGTGAAAAAACTCAAAAACTTTACTGTTGGCCTTGTATTTTATTTTCACGTGAATCAAACGTTTGGTCAAAATTTGGTTTTGTTGATTTAAATAATTATCATAATTTGAAACATCGTCATGAAACAAATCGTTCGCATATTGAATGTTTAATCACTTTAAAAAAATTTGGTAATATTAGAATCGAAACATGTCTAAGTGAAGCTTATAAAATAAGTATTGAAAAACATAACGAAACAATAAAAAATAATCGCTATGTTGTTAGCCGATTAATTGATGCAACATGTTATTTGGCCAAACAAGAGCTTCCGTTTCGTGGACACGATGAACAAATAACCTCAACAAATCGGGGTAATTACGTAGAATTAATTAATTTGATGGGGACACTTGATCTCAAATTAAGCGGACATCTTTCGACCGCCACTGTTTTTTCTGGTCTTTCTGGAGATATACAAAACGATCTTATACAATCAATTTCTAATGTTCTAATGAAAAAAGTTACATTAGAAATAAAAAATGTTGATTTTGTTTCGATAATTATGGACGAAACCACCGATGTCGTATCAAAATCTCAATTATCAATAATTTTTCGATATATTACCCAGGAAGGGGTACAGGAAAGATTTTTGGGATTTGTAGACGTCAGTCAAGATCGATCTGCGAAATGCTTAGCTGAACATACTTTTAACATTTTACAAGAATATAATTGTGAAAATAAATTAATAGCACAAACATATGACGGGGCTGCCGTCATGTCTGGGCAACATAATGGTCTGCAGGCGCTTGTTCGATTGAAATGCAAAAATGCAATGTTTGTACATTGTTATGCTCACAAACTTAATTTAATATTAAAACAGTCTGTTGATCACATAAAAGAATGTAAAGTATTTTTCCTCACACTGTCTGGACTTTCGTCTTTTTTTTCAAAATCTACAAAAAGAATTTATGCACTTGAACAAGAAGTAAAAAAAAGATTTCCATCTGTCGCCCCAACTAGGTGGAATTATAACAGTAGACTCGTTGAAATGATGTCCGAGTATAAACAAGAAGTATTAAACCTCATGGACACAATTATAGAAAATGGAGAAAAGTGGGACAGTGAAACACTATCGTGTGCTAGAGGATTTTTTCAAACGATTCAAGATTTTGATTTTAATTTTTTCCTTTTAATATTTGGTGATATTTTACCTCAAGCAACTATTCTGTTTAATATATTGCAAACAAAAATATTTGATGTCACTTATTGTAATACAAAAATTTTAGATTTTGTCAATCACTTAAAAAATATGAGAAATAATTTCGATCAAATTTGGTCCAAATCTGAACAGTATTTAAATACAGAAATGCCATTAAGATCAAAAAGACTAAGAATAACTGAAGTTTCTGAAGACAAAAAAACCAATTACCGAAGACTATTTTTTGAAATCATTGATGTATTGGTAACAAAAATTAATGAGAGATTTTCTGAAATTTCTAAATTACAATTTTTTTCATTATTGGATTTTTCAAAATTTGATCAGTTTGTTAATCAGTTTCCAACAAGTTCTATGGACTCACTGAAAAATTCGTATGGTGAATATTTTGATTTTTCTATACTTAAAAGTGAATTAACTATTGTGTACTCATCAACCGAATTTCATAAAAGAAATATTAACGAACTTTGGTTATATCTTAAATCAACTGAACTATCTGAAAGTTTACCTCAAGTTACGAAATTATCATCTTTAATTTTAACAATTCCAGCAACAAGTGCAGGTGCTGAACGTTCATTTTCGACATTGAAAAGGATACATACATATTTAAGAAACTCTCAATCACAAAATAGACTATCAGCGTTGTCAATTTTATCTATTGAAAAACAATTACTAACCCAAATTCAAAAGGAAAACAGTTTTTATGATGAAGTTATTGAAGACTACTCAAAAAAACCAAGACGAATAAATTTATGTTTTAAATAAAATTTTAAAAGTGATCGTTTAAAATAATTAATAATAATGTTTTTAATTTGATTTGTACAACTAGTATATTTTTAAAAATATTAAACATTTTAAAAGGATAACATTTTTTTATACATAATTTATAATTAGGTATTTAGGTATAGTAGGTACCTATATTCTAATCACTTTTGAAAAAAAAATTTCACTGCTTACATCTTTTTAATACCCACGCCACGCCACTGTTACTGGTTATAATACATTTTATAACGGTATCGGGAATTTTATGAAACGTTATTATTATTACGGACATTTATTATCACGGAAATATGCATTTGAGTGATAGACGAAAACAAGACAATTTTTATAAATAATAACAACAAAGTTGCACGATAATTATTGTATAATTACATATTATACCTACTTATTTCCGATAACACTTTTTGTTTCCAATAACTATTTTGATCATAAGATAAAACTTTTTGATTTAAATATAAATTTAAAAACAAAATGTTTTATGGATGTATCCAACACATTGTTTGGATAAGGGTCATATAGAACCTCTTGTTTCTGATAACTTTTTAAATATGGGATCGATTCAACTTTTTCTAAGACTAAAAGATAGAGAAAAATAAATCTGGACTGAACGGATAAAAAAATCATTTTTGACATTTTTTGATGTAGAACTCTTTGATTCCAAGCCCGCGAACATATAACTTTTCCTTATGTATTGTAAAATGTTTTGAGCGCAATTTGACTTTTGACCCTAAAATGTATAAAGCGCAATTGGTCTATCGACCCTACAATTTTTAGAGCGAAATCGGTATATCGACCCTAAAATGTTTAGAGCGCAATTGGTAGACTCCCGTAAGCACACACCCACACGTAAACACTCCCACACACCCACCGCACACTAGCATTCGGAGTTTTGATCAGCGAACCCGTCCACTTCCCCTGAATCACTATACCTGACATACACACAATACACGATCGGTCGGTGTGTGAGTGTCACCCAGAAATCTGCGCTGACCGGGAACAAGGTCTACCATTGTACCGTTCCCGGTGCAAACACCCGTATTAATGATAATTAATACGAATATAAATATAATTCAAACTATCCACACTGACTCTACGTCGTTTATCGTATACAATGATATTATATCGTTGAATTGAAATTTAATACCATCCGTTAAACAGTGACCCACTTGTGAACTACTGTACAGCAGCGCGACATCAACTTGCCCAATGTTTAACATTTGTATATTATCATTGGAAAATAACTGTTTTATCCTTTCTTTAGGTTTTAAACATTATTTTTATTTTTATTTTTTTTTTGGATCGTTATTTTTAAGTTTTCTACCTACTAATTATCAATACGTGACAGATCTTAATATCTGCATGTCCCAATATAATAGCCATGACACGCGACGATGAAACGATGAAAGAAAACGAAATTCCATATAAACCTACAGATGAACAATATTTTTGACTTGCTATTTTTTGTTGAATTTCGAACTTAAATTTGTTTTTTCCGAGTTAAATATAATTTTTAATGTTACCTATTCTAAACGTTTTTGTTTTCGATATTACTTTAGATTTCATCAAAGATTACAAAATATTTTATCGAAATTTTTAATTGATTTTGAAATTCACTGTTTTTAGTTAAGAACTTAAAAACACGGACTTCATACACCATTTACAATGCAAAATCAAAATAAAAAAACAGATTCCAGAAAATGTGAAAAATATGCAAAATACGAATATGAAAAATTGTCTTATACAGAGACATATGGAGTGTTACAATCCTTACGAGAGTAAGTTGTAAGTGTAACTGCCAGATAAATATAAGAAACGTGTTTTTTTTTGCTTATAGAGATGAGGTTTTTTGTGATATTAAACTAGAAACAGACGATCACAAAATAATTCTCGCGCATAAAGTGGTTTTAGCATCGGAAAGTCCATATTTCTATTCCATGTTCACCAAATTTTCAAAAAAGAATCATGATATCGTTGTAATGAGAGAGATACATTCAACCGCTTTACAGTTGCTAGTAAATTTTATTTATTCGGGGTATATCGTGGTCACTGGAGAAAACGTTCAGGTTATAATATATAAAATTGGATTTTATTATAATATACAACAAAATTATTTAAATTGTTTATCGTATGCTTCTCCAGGATTTGTTGCCAGTTGCAAATCTCTTGCAGTTACAAGAAGTAAAAGAGGTGTGTTGTGATTTTTTACAGACACAACTCTGCCCTACAAATTGTATCGGTATTTACGATATAGCTGATTTACATAGCTGTACGAAATTGTTAACAAATTCAGAATTATATATTCAACAGCATTTTTCGTACGAAATATTATTTATTATTATGAATCTATAAGGATATGTTATTTATATTTTTTCTATTTTTAATCTTAGAGAAGTTGCTGGTGGCGACGAATTTTTATCGTTATCATCGGAAAAATTAATTAAGTTGATCTCCACTGATAAACTTAATGTCCCATCTGAAAAAAAAGTATGCAGACCAAAATTGATTATTGTTATATTATAGTATATAGGATGGAAAAATTCAATATTCATCTAATATGTAATGAGTAGTATAATTAATTTATAAGTATATTTATCGTTTAAGGTATTTGAAAGTGTTATTCGTTGGGTAAAACATGAATTGGATTTGAGAAATGGTATTTTGCCTCAATTAATGGAACACGTACGTTTACCATTAACATCGGAGAGTTACATATTAAAAGAAGTAGTTGAGGAACCTCTTATAAAGAATTGTGTCAAATGTAAGTTTTTCCTTTGAATATGCTTTTATTGTGAATTATTTTACATTTTATATATCATTTATTTATTATTTATTAAGGTAAAGATTACATAAGTGAGGCATTAAATTTTCATAGACACAGGTCAGAAGAGCCTATTCCACAAAACATTCGAAATAATCCTAGACATGAAGATAAAGTATAATTCTGTTATAATTTATTTATCTTTCCAATATATTTAACAATTTAATTATAACAGGTTATTTTAGTTGTTGGTAGATGTGATATGAAATTAAATACATTATTTTACGATCCAAAAATGAACCGATGGCATGATGGACCAAAAATGATCCAAAGCCGCAAAAATGCTAGTCTAGCTCTTGTGAAAGATAATTTAGTGTTTGCTGTGGGTGGTTCTGATTATCGTGGTAATGCTCTTCTGTCTGTCGATGTACTTGATTTATCTTCAGAATCACCTCGTTGGGAATCAAGTAAAACCATGTTTGTTGAACAAAATATCACAGGAGTTGGTGTTATAAATGATAATATCTATGTCGTAAGTAGTTTTGAATTATAATTTATTCGTTTTTTTTGTTTTTTCTGTTGGAAAACAGGTACCTAACAATAAACTGTATAATACATTTAAGGTCGGTGGATTTAATTTTTGTGATAATATATCAGATAGTGCAAAAGTGTTCGACTACAATACTCAAAAATGGCGTATGATATCTACCATGTGTACTTTAAGATATGACTTTGCTGTCGGAGTCTTGAACGATCTATTATATGTGGTAAACTAATATTTTTTGTATGATTTTAAATGTATTACATATTTGTTACAACAAGAGACTGATTTATTTTCACTGATCGACACAACTACATATACAGGGTGATCCATGTAACGTAAGACGCATTATCCTTTAACCATTTACTTTTCATATAATAATTGTCTTACGTTAAATGAATCACTCCGTATATAGAAGTTACCAAAACATGAATTCAGTTTTGCAACAAATTTATAAGTTATTAATATTTTTAATGTTTGAAAATGTTTGAAAATAACAATACAAAGTACATTAAAGTAATTAAACTTTGTTAAATGTTTATTTTAAACACAGAATATAGATTGATTTTATAGTTTATATTAAAACAGTATTCGTTCATACTTTCTCAAGATTGAGTTTTAATTTCTAATGATTTTCAAACGTATGTAATATTTATTGTGATAATATGCTATTCTATGCTATTTAGGTACTTTGATTAAGACATTTTCGTAGTTAAAATCAATAGTATTGTATTAATTCAACTTTTCATCGATATAATGTACTCATTATTGATGAGTCATTAACCTTCATTGAGAACGCTATGTAATAATTATGTGTCTACTCTTCAATATGTATTAATTACATTTTTGTAGGTAGGAGATTTTAATGAATCATTATGGGAGGCTTTAGACACTGTCGAATGTTATCATCCCAGTCTTGACAAATGGACAGAAGTGGAAAAAATGTGCGAACATCGCAGAGGTGCTGGTGTAGGTGTTTTAGGCGGCGTACTGTATGCTGTAGGTGGTCTCAGTGGTTATGATGAATATAACTGCATGAGTAGTGTTGAAGCATACAGACCAAGTACAGATATTTGGACACCTATTGCCGACATGAATTTTCCTCGACATCGTGCAGGTAGCTTGTCATAGAATAATTAATTCTTATTGTATGAAACAATTTTAAAATATATATATTGAATCTAAATACATTTTCAATACAGGAGTAGTTGCATTAGACGGTTTATTGTATGTCATTGGTGGAATCAAAGGGTCTTCTGAGGATTCTACAGAATGTTACAACCCAAAAACCAATACCTGGACCACAGTCGCACCGTTAAGGTATCATGAAGAGGCTTCAGTAGGAGTAGTAGCCATTAATAGGACTGGATTTTTTAAAACTTGTTAGCATTCACAATTTTTTTTTGATAAAAAAATATACAAATGTTGTTTTATATTGTATCATAGTATCTTAATTGATTTTTTAATTTAATTTATAGTTTTTGAATGCTTTATTAAAATGTCACGTATTATAACGAAATTTTTCAAATAATGATTTGTACTTAGCAAAAAATGTTTATTTGTATTTTAATTATCCATAGTTAAATATCGAGTTCAATTAGGAACTAAACGGCTGTAAACTAAAATGAAAATATTTAGGCAACTAAATTTTAAATAAAATAAATTTATGATAACTACTAAAAACAGTTGGTGTAATATTTTGAAAATAACACAAACAATAAATAACAAAAAATCAAAAATCAATAAATGTAGGAAAACGTATATACACTATACTGAAATAAAAATTAATTTTTTTTATAATTATAGATACAAATGCACATTTATTTCCCAGATAAATTTATTTGTACAATGGATTTCCTATATCATATCCAATAGAATAATATAAAAAAATATTAAAATGGGTAAATGTTAATACAAGTAAGCTCTACTATAAGCGGCTTTAAATTTGTGGGTTAAAATATATATACTATGACTATCTATTATAATATCAAAGAATTTATCAGATAAGAAATTAATATGAGAAATGATAAAGTTTTCATGATTTTTAACTTGTTGAACATTTTCACAAAAAAAAAAAAATGTTTAATAAAAATTTACATCACTAAATTAAAACCGTAAAATTGCACAGATAAACTCTGCGGTGGATTGCAAAAGTTCGAGTGGAGTAATTTCATGATAGCGATTACTTTTCAAGTAGGTACCTAATTTAAATACGTGTTTTAAATAATTTTCGAAAATAATATGTGGACAAAGTATTTTTTCTCAAAGTATCTGTAACTAAAATCAAATACTAATTTTCAAATACTTATTCGTTTTAGTTTATATTATTATATTTTCTATTTTAATATTAATTTTAAACATTTAAAACAGAAAAAAATAAGATGATTATATTTTTATTGTTAATCAAATGTGATACGGTGTAAAATAATCTATAAAATTAACGAAAATCATGAAAATCGGTTTTGTTGATTTACAAGGTAAGAAAATGTACTTATAAACAATTTGAAAGTTGGTATTTTAAATAAGGTATGTCGAAAGTATTTATAAATCAGTTTTAAAACATTTTTTTTTTTATTTTGTTTATTTATTTATAAACGCCAATCGGAAATTTTATGGTTGAATTTTAAATTTAATTTATAAGTAATAAATATTTATAACACACAGAAACACAGAACTAGTTATAGAAAATACCACACAATATACAGGGTGATTGATTAAGCGTAAAACACTCATTATCTCAAAAAGTATTCACTTTTTTCAAATTTTTTTTTTTCAAAATTTTAGATCTACGCTGTTCTAGAATTATATAATTTTTTTTATATTTTTCACCCTCATATTTATTAGAAAAAACACTATCAACTTCTGATTTTCAAATGGTAACCTATACTTTTAATTTCATAAATTAATAAAGCAATTTTTTTTATGAATTATCACGTTTAAATTTTCATTTTTCATTAATCCGTTGATGAGATATAACTCCTCAAAGTTGGGTAGTTTTGGCAGGTGTTTGTGTGTTAATGTGTTATACCTAGTCGGTAGATACCGCAGCAATTTGGATTTTTATGCCCCAGAGTAATAGATATTACACTTTTCAAATCATTTCAAGTACAGTAAGCTTATAAGTTGTGCCCCTAAATGTATTGTAAAATGCCCATTTAGCAGGGCGTCCACCGTGCGCCCCACTAAAAGTGATTGCGGCACTGCTGCACTTCTCATAATAATACTTATCAATTATAAAGACTAGAAGCTAAAAGTAATAAACTCGATATCGGTCGAACCCAAAGTATAATAGTGATAACCATTGTACCTACTCGCTATAATAACTTATTGTCATATTATAAGTGATTGGACCATTACTGTCACATATCCATACACACGTGTAATCCCCACGACCCCGCGGCTGCATACGAATTGCGTCCCGCAGCAAAAATTCCTTCCGAATTGCGTCCCAGGTTTTTTGGGGGGTAATACTAATTGCGTCCCGAATATTTTTTTTTTTACTTTTATAGGTACCAATTGAGTATATAGTATAAAAACTAAACAATATTTCCCTTCCCATTTGTATACAGACTTAGGACTGTCTGTAGTAATAGTTACTACTACAGGTAGGTTAAAAATATTGTTTTTGTATTGTGTCGTAAAATTGTAACTGTATAAAAAATATTATCGTTATTGGTGGCTAACCTATTGGTGAAAAATATATTGTTTTTGTAATTTTAATTTTATAAAAATATTATAGTATTAATTATTAAATATTATACCGGTAAAAATTTAAAAGATAACTTTTTTATGAATTCAAACCTACTAATTTTTTTTGATTGAAAATCTGCCATTGCTTGTTTTAAAAATTGTTCCTTATTAATTATTGAAGTTGTGCGGTTGTTTAAGTGAATGCTACGTTGTTTAATATAAATATCAGTTTGTAACCTCTTCATAGTATCGATAAATTGAAAAATGTTTGGATGTGCATTATAAAACATCGCGTTGAGCTTAGAATGAAAAGCTTCACAACTATTTGTAGTTCTCATAGTAGTAGCCGAGTATTCTGCCCATAATGAAGGCGGGAAACTAGATTCTGGTAGTATATATGTTTCTAATATATAATCAGTAAATATATCAATTTTTTCATCTAACGGTTTGATAGATATTAAATCGTCTGTGAAACAATTGATCACTTCGTCAGGATGAAGAAACGGTAATCCAAAAAAAATATTTCAAGTATTTACTTGATTCGTTGTCAATTTTATATTCAGAACTTAGGCCAATTGATTGTATTTTCCTATACCAGCTTTGGCCCAAATGAAATCGGCATCCCTTCAGAGTTATTGAAGGCCATACTGATAAAATAGCCAAATGTATTGCTTTTTCAAAATCTGCAAACACTCTTTTTGGAGAAAATATTATATTGATTTTATTACATTCAGACAAAATGTGCAAAAATGCCTTTTCGTAGGTTTTTAATTCCTTGTCAGGAAGTAGAAAAAATAATAGTGGTATATATTTACCATTTTGCAAGCCATGAACTGTGAAGATTTGAGTAAAAAGGCTTGGGCAACTTTTGAAAGTTCCGTCAACAAAAATTGTATCAATATTGCTTAAAAACATTAAGTTACTTTTACAAGAAAATAATAAAATATTCGATTCCTTATCATTTACCAACAAAAAGTTTTCACTACGATTGGTTAATAAGAAATCACTCATATTGTCTGATGAAGTATGCAATTCCTCCAAATTTTTTGGTAATTTTGGCAAAATAGACGTTCGTGCATAATGCATATTTTTTCTGATTAATTGTAAATCATATGTAGTTAAAGTATCTACATCATGTGTAAGTAATTCACGATTAATGATTTTACTTGGTTTTTCACAAATATTGTCGATAGCTTTTCGTTTTAATGTATTACTCACGACTTGACGGTTCAATTTTTCCTTTTTTTCTTCATGCCTATGATTAAGAACTTTTTTGACTACTTTATTATCGGAGTTCAAATGAATATAAGCAGTACAAGTTTTTTTACAACAACACCACCGTTCTAAATTTTTTTTTAAGTACTTGTGGAAGCGAAATTTGTACACACCAATCACAAATAAATCCCGTTGTTTTTCGCTAAACATAGTTTTAATTTCAGACGCCATAGTTATTCAAAGTTAAAAACTTGGTTTTTAGTGAAAAGTAACACGTGATAATAAGTGAACCGTTTACACTGCACTGAGACAATAATTGTGTTTGTAACTCACTAGAAAATTATCAAAGTTATAACGTAATCGTTTTTATTAAATCTATAATAAATTGATAATAACCAATAATTTCGCCTTTTAAGATATCACAGGTAATGGGGACGCAATTCAGACGTACTCAAGAAAAACCCGGGACGCAATTAGTATTATACCTTTTTATACCTTTTTATACGGGACGCAATTCATAAGCAGCGAGAACGAACCCCGGAAAGCGTATATTCTTTTTACATTTTTTTTTTTTTAAGAAAATGGTCTTCCTGTTACATAATAATTGGTATGCAACATTTAAGGTAATGTTATTTGCGATTCTTACGCGGTTGGCCTGTTACTCCAACGTTTTATTGAAACGATGCATAGATGTTAATTTATAATATTGTTAAAATGTTACGAGAAAATATGGATACAATATTACATGTATGTCAGCAAATACGGCCGATTAGAAATTG
>NC_042493.1:35585071-35586332 GCF_005508785.2 Acyrthosiphon pisum | reverse complement strand
TAATACAAGTAAGCTGAACTATAAGCGGCTTTAAATTTGTGGGATAAAATATATGTACTATGACTATCTATTATAATATCAAAGAATTTATCAGATAAGAAATTAATATGAGAAATGATAAAGTTTTCATGATTTTCAACTTGTTGAACATTTTCACAAAAAAAAAAAAAAATGTTTAATAAAAATTTACATCACTAAATTAAAACCGTAAAATTGCACAGATAAACTTTGAGGCGGATTGCAAAAGTTCGAGTGGAGTAATTTCATGATAGCGATTACTTTTCAAGTACCTAATTTAAATACGTGTTTTAAATAATTTTCGAAAATAATATTTGGACAAAGTATTTTTTCTCAAAGTATCTGTAACTAAAATCAAATACTTATTTTCAAATACTTATTCGTTTTAGTCTATATTATTATATTTTCTGTTTTAATTTTAATTTTAAACATTTAAAACAGAAAAAAATAAGATGATTATATTTTTATAGTTAATCAAATGTGATACGGTGTAAAATAATCTATAAAATTAACGTAAATCATGAAAATCGGTTTTGTTGATTTACACGGTAAGAAAATGTATTTATAAACAATTTGAAAGTTGGTATTTTAAATGACGTATGTCGAAAGTATTTATAAATCAGTTTTAAAACATTTTTTTTTATTTTATTTATTTATTTATAAACGCAAATCGGAAATTGTATGATTGAATTTTAAATTAAATTTATAAGTAATAAATATTTATAACACACAAAAACACAGAACTAAATATAGAAAATACCACACAATATAAACCAGTGTTTCTCAACCTGGGGGTCTCCAACTTATTATTTAGGGTCGCGTACGAATTAAAATTGTGTGTATTATATGTATCTGTAAATATTTGATGTACATTTTGTTGATTAAAAATAATTATAATATTATATGTTGTATAATTATATATAGTATTATATTTTATGCTGTATACAATGCACAATGCAACATTGAAAATTTAAAACAAGGTTCCACTTAAGAGGATGTCAGCGCACTATTCGTTTTCTCTCTCTGGCCACGCGCAACATAGACAAAACGCGTTTACGCAAAATCATTTTTTCTATGCATTTAAGTAATCTTAGAGTAAAGTCACTTATTACAAAAAAGATAGAGAATAATATTTTTGAGGGAATGACATATAGATTTTATATTTTATTATTATTTGGCTTTGTATTCCACTTTCAAAATAAATAAAACAATTTTGTAAATTTAAATGATGTTTAAATTGATT
>NC_042493.1:35580968-35585021 GCF_005508785.2 Acyrthosiphon pisum | reverse complement strand
ACTATTGTGTACTCATCAACCGAATTTCATAAAAGAAATATTAACGAACTTTGGTTATATCTTAAATCAACTGAACTATCTGAAAGTTTACCTCAAGTTACGAAATTATCATCTTTAATTTTAACAATTCCAGCAACAAGTGCAGGTGCTGAACGTTCAATTTCGACATTGAAAAGGATACATACATATTTAAGAAACTCTCAATCACAAAATAGACTATCAGCGTTGTCAATTTTATCTATTGAAAAACAATTACTAACCCAAATTCAAAAGGAAAACAGTTTTTATGATGAAGTTATTGAAGACTACTCAAAAAAACCAAGACGAATAAATTTATGTTTTAAATAAAATTTTAAAAGTGATCGTTTAAAATAATTAATAATAATGTTTTTAATTTGATTTGTACAACTAGTATATTTTTAAAAATATTAAACATTTTAAAAGGATAACATTTTTTTATACATAATTTATAATTAGGTATTTAGGTATAGTAGGTACCTATATTCTAATCACTTTTGAAAAAAAAATTTCACTGCTTACATCTTTTTAATACCCACGCCACGCCACTGACGTTCTTGGTATACCTATACAACAATAAGGAATCAACTCGTACATACATCTTATAACTAAATCTTATTTGTCAGAAGACGAAACCGTTATTGTTTATATGTGAAAGAGCTCATGCGTTAAAATTGCCCACAAAAGACCATAAATATTTTTTAAATTGGGACAAAGCTGCCACTGGTATGGAAGCTGATGGAATTTCCGAGGGATTTACCAGAAGCATTAAGTTACATGGTTTGAAATTTAACAGGTTAATTGGTAATTTTATTAAGTATAATCTTCATTTTAACTATAATAAAAATACTTATGGCTCAATAATAAATAATAGAAACATAAAAAAATATATATATAATTGTCTTAGGAGATGGAGATAGCAGCGTATTAAAAAATCTATTAGAGATAGTTCTTTATGGACCACACCAATTGGTACAAAAAATTAACAAAAAATACAAAATTTCCACCATATTTAAGACAGCTAATTACAAAAAAAATTATTAAATTCTGTGTAAGTAGCTATTCGAAAGGCAATATAGGAAAAATTTAAATACTAACAATATTGCTGAAATAAAGGGTAATTAATCATTTAAATTATTTAAATTAAATAATGAGCAATTTTTTTTATAAAAAAAGGTAATCAATTAATTTTAATTATTTGTTTTTACAATATACTTTAGGACTTCAACAAGACATTCCAACAGCCCTTATCATATTTTTGGACAGCATTCACAATGTGATATTTATTTTTATAAAACAACGACTGATTGTGAAAATCATGTACCAGCTATGGAAATATGTGGACTTATGCGTGATGTTAATTCAGTTTTAAGAAGAGTGGTTGAAATATAGTTTATACACGTGTTATAAAGAAGCCACCTTCTGGATCTGGAGCGAATAATAAAAATAAGACGTAGTATCTTTCAGAAAATATGAGTTTTCTAAAACCATATATTAATATTACTTTGGACAAATCATTACCCGGAAATTTACCATCACCACCGAGTGATGACAACGAGGAATTTGAAGAATTTGAAGAAGAAAACTCAACCGTACTAAACAGATCGAATATACGCAATGACATTGAAAATTCCACATACGATGTTTCGTCTTGTAGTATTAGTGCAGATACTACCAAAACTACCAGCCAATATGCAATGGAGCCTCCAAAGAAAAAGAAAAAAACACAAGTTGATACTGCAGACGATTACATAATCTCATAAATTTGTCCTTTTTTTCTACTGTTTAATGAAGAAGTAGCCCTGACGAAGTTTACTTGAATAGGCACAAAAATTATAACTCCAGAGCTGCCTTTCACCACAAGGAATATGTGGTAAGGGCATATTTTTCTGATAGTCGAATGACAATAGGTACCTCAATACTGTCATTAAGTCTCGATTCTTTTGGTAGATTCTTTAAGTCAGTGTAAAATGTTGAAGCTTTTTCAACATGCTGTTGTTTTTCATCAATAAGGTTGGATTTTAATTCAATGTCAAGTTCTGCATTTATTATGTTTTGTAAATGGTCTTAAGTTTGACATATATCTGTTTTTTTTTTGGGGGGGGGGGGGCAAAAGACAGATTAAAGTTTTTGTTAAAATAAAATATTGTGAAAAAAATTCATACTTTACAGTAGGTTTAACTTTTTCTCCCTTCTTTAGCTTTTCAAAAACGTCAAATTCGTATTTTTCTAAATATAAGCTGTACAACTTGCTTATGCTTAATTCAGGTGATAAAAATCTTTTATTTTCATTGTCATGTCTACTGTTACCAACCATTAATAAAATTTACTCTTTTAGTCACATCAGATCCATCAAACTTATTAATTACTTTCATGTTTTAAAACATTTCAACCAGTTTATTTAAGTTATCTAATGTCCATCATTTCTGAAAGGTTCATTATATATTTTGCTATTTGGTGTATCAGATGAATTGAAAATATCAAATATCCATAGAAATTGATTGTACATTTAGAGGTTTTTGGTAGAATTTCCTGATTCAATGCTGCGGACATTCCTGCGGCTACACTATGATACATGAGCAACTAATCGCACCTCCATTTTTTCTAATGAATATAAGAATAAGTTAATTTAGGAGTCATTTGAACATTACATTTTGGGTCATAGTTATAAAAAGGTGGGTAAGTGGATTTTACTCTGCTGCACAGTAGGTTACAAGTGGGTCACTGTATAATGGATGGTATTAAATTTGAATTCAATGATATAATATCATTGTATAAGCAAAACGATTCTGAGCGGAGACGGTATGTCAGTCTAGGTATAACACATAATATTATATTATAGTCTATAGTATTTAAAAAAAATTGACCTATAATAGGTACCTATAATAAATTCCAAATTAATCATATCATAATATCTATTAGGTACTTATAACGCGTTATACATCAACAACAGACCGTGATACTATCATAGATATATAATAGTATACTTTAGAAGTTTCAAGTATACGCAAGAATAATAATATACGATCACAACAAAATAACTAAAATAGTTATTCTAGGTTTTTAATATGTAATTTCGTCCAAATTTATACTTAAAATGACTATAAAAATAAACTGTGTAAATATATTTTTTAGATTTTTTGGTAACAGAATTAAATACTTACGTGGAATCTTGTTTTAAATTTTCAATTCTTAGATACAAAAATTGAACATTTTATAAATTTTTAACTACAAAATAATTATTCAAATTAAAATTTGATAAATTTTGTCAAAATTCGATCTTTAAATGCTGATAAAAAAAAATTGTGCCCATGTATTTTTAACGTTTTTCAACTGATATTGTAACAATATATCAGGAGCTTTGTCTTCAATTTTTAAACTTTTTGGCCCAACAGATAAAACTTTATTGATATTTATAGAAAAAAAAAAAGGCGGGTAAGTCGTGGATGTCGCTCTGCTGTACAGTAGGTTACAAGTGGGTTACTGTAATGGATGGAATTAAATTTGAATCCAATGATATTATATCATTGTATACGAAAAACGATTCTGAACGGAGATGTTTGTCAGTCTAGGATATATTATTTTTAAAGAAAAACTTATGGAGAACCTTGTACCAAATTTTAAAAACTTAGTTATAAAAGAAAAAATTTTTACGATTTTTCAACCACTAAATTACTTGCAAATTTTCGCAATTTTGACATATTTCGTATAAATTTGAACTTTAAATGCTTATAAATAAAAATTGTGACAATGTATTCCTTTTATTTTGCAACTGCTATTGTAAAAATATGTTAGGAGCCTTGTATTAAATTTCCAAATCTTAGAATTAAAAAGAAAAACTTTTATGAATTTCTGTTTAAGATTATTTGAACATTGCCGTAATTTTTACGTATTTAGTCAAAATTTGAACTTTAAATGCTTATAAAAAAAAAATTGTGCCTATGTATTTTTATAATTTTTGAATGGGAGTTAGAACAACATATGTGGACCCTTCTATTAAATTTTCAAGTATTTTGTCCCAGCTAATTTTTTTTT
>NC_042493.1:35576314-35579720 GCF_005508785.2 Acyrthosiphon pisum | reverse complement strand
ACTCAAAATAATTTGCTAATTTTCGTGATTTTTCCATATTTTGTCAATTTTTGAACTTTAAATGCTTATAAAAAAAAACTGTGACTAAGGATTTTTAATATTTTTCATCTGCTTTTGAAACAATATACTAGGAGCCTTTTATTAAATTTTCAAGCTTTTTTAATCAACAAATAAAATTTTATTGATATTTTTAAAAAAAAAATTGAAAACTGACAATGTCCGTAAAGAGCTCAAAATAAGTCAAAATATTTTGAAAATGTTATGGTGTATAGAAAATGCTAATATAAACATTCAGTCAAAATTTCATGTATCTACGGTCATTTTTTTTAAAGTTACACCAAAAACCAAATTCAATTTTGCGTAAAAATTCCCGTTTTTCCTTAATTTTTCTTTGGTTTTTCTTGCGCTTGTGAAAATTACTGGGAAATTTAAATTTTGACCTCCTCAATGCACCAACGATATTCACTTGCCAATCGAACAAGATACTGAAGTTGAAAATCGAAACATTATTTCGACTACTTATCGTGTACACAGACACAAAAAAAAAATTAAAAAAAAAATCATTGTAAAATCAATACATTCATTGTTTCACTCAGAATCTAAAAGTATTAATATGTTTCATATTTCGTATTAATCTATTACATCATAATTAACAATTAAATTGTGTTTGAAAAACATACATTCTAGTCAATTTCAACAAAAGAGGTGGTCATAGATATTTATTGAAGTACATTTTCAATGGTGTCTGACTGCTGAAAACATACTGAAAGACGATTAACATCATTTTCCAATTATTTGATAGTGGTATGAGCTTCTGCAAGTTTTTTTCGTAGAGAAGAGTTCCTCTTTTCTCGGGGTTTTCAGTGATAAGTATCCATTTTATATATTTCTTATACTATTAATTTTAAGTTTAAATACACGTGTTTAGTCAAATTCATCAATTTAAGTAAAATAGAAAGAAAGGCGAATCGAATATACAAGGTGAAATTGAAACAATTTGTGTTGGACTTAAGGATGTTTTTAAAGCATATGATGATAATCGTTAGTAGTGACATTACACCAGAATCTAAGGTCAGTACTGACTATGCCTTGACAATCAGTACTGACTATGCCTAAACAATTGATGAAACAGGGCAAAATGCTGATGAACTTATACCAGTTGTTTAGACGTTTTCATGAGATAACCATTACGCCTGAACACGATAGATAACTAGTACCAAAGGCCATACCGCGGACCTGACAGTCAGTCGCGTTGCCGTGTTTTTTTAGTCATGGCCGTATCCGTGGTGTGTGCGCCACGGCAAAACCGTTATTTTGTGTGAGTTCTATTTTGTTTCGTACCGACTACATGAAGAAAGTTAAATTGAGTTGTAACCGTCAACCGTTACTACCGTTACCACCTTCACTTGGATTACTACCGTCTACCTAACCACCGATAATACCGTCATCACAGAATTGAATAAATGCCGTCATATCACCGTCACCAGCACCTCGGAGCAGCAGCATCAGCGGCTGTACCCGTTCCGGTTTTTATACACTTTATACTTATTATTATTGTTATACGATTAAGCCCCGGTTTTTCAATTGACTTTAACTGACAGTTAGTAGAATGTAACTGCCGGTTAATACGTTGTCCCAGTTAAACTGTTTTTGGAACTCCAGTTAAGTTAACCATCAGGTTTGACTGATAGTTACCACCACTACTATTTCTTCCGATTAACTTTTTAACTGTTAGTTAATTTAATAATTATCATTGATTGTGATAATTTTAGCAGATACTTACAAGCTACAACTATGAATTTCCAAAATGAAATAGGTACTTTTTTCTGACGATGACGTTGAATTTCAAGAATATTTAAATTATCAACGTAGACCGTATACTGTACGAACTAGGGTTGATAATTTTAGGACTGGATAAACTAGATTTTAAAAATAGCTTTAGATTATCTAAAGAAACTGTTATGATTATATTAAATATGATTGGCCCTACAATATCCTAAAATACAGACAGGTAATGTACATAGTAGTATTTACATTATTCAAAAATTAATCCAAATAAAATACTCAGTGACTATTTTTTTTATGTACAGAAATAATGCTATAACACCTGCACAAGAATTATTATTAGCTCTGAGATTTTATGCTACGGGATCTTTTTTAATTAGTGCTGGAGATGTCATGGGTGTAAGTAAATCTGCTGCATGTGTTATCGTACATGATGTAAGTGTAGCCTTGGCAAAAACTTCGTCCTCAAATAGTTAAAATGCCAGAAACAAATGACGAAATAAAAGAGCTGCATAAACAGTTTTATGGTTTAGTATTAACAGTTAACACTGTACTCATATTAAAATTCAAAGCCTTAATTGTAATACTATTAATTATATAGGTATATATTTATAAAGTGGTATAATAATGTAGCATTGGCACAGCAGCTATCAGTGGAATATCCAAATTTTTTTTGGGGGGAGGAGGTACAAAAATTAAATATATACATATAGTGTTTAACAATTTTTTATTATTTAACTATTTTCCCCCGGATATGCCACTGGCAACTATTGTCTATAATAAAACATTGCATTTATTATATTATTAATAAATTTAAACTTTTTCGCTTCAAACTAATCTCAAAGTTTTAAAAATGTCATTGTGTATCTAAAATAATAGACATAAAAGTTTCAAGTTCCCGCAAAAAAATATTAGTAATTACTACAAATACCTAGGTAGGTAGTTAATATTGTTATTTTTTGTTTAAATGTCTAATTTTTACAAATTTAAACAAAAAACTTGATTTAAACTTTGATTTCAAGGTTATAATGATTTTTATGGGGACTTTATGCTCATAACTTACTATCGTTATAGTATGACGATATCACATAGTAATTACTTATTTTTAAATTAAATATTTAATTCAAGGTGGAGCAAATGAATATTTCCGTAACCGTAAAGGATGGTTTTCGCTTAATGTCCTGACTGTAGTCTCTCCTAAGTTGAAAATTATGGATATTGTTGTTCGCTGGCCAAGTTCAACACATGACTCTACAATATTTTCACATTCAAAAATATATCATGATTTACATGTTACACAAAAATGGGGAAACAGCTTAACCCATTAGCGCCCAAATTATTTTTTTTTTAAATTTTCAATAAATTTTTGTTGACAACTTCTATAAATACACTTTTATATTAAAATAAAATTTTTTTTTTTTTTAAATCATAATTTTTGAGATATTTGCCGTTGCCATATGGCAACACTGGGCATTTGTCCTACTTATTTAGTAACTTTTTTTTTTTATCTTTAAAATGTAACTTATTTGAAATTGTAAATAAACATCAAACACAATAAAATATTTATAAATTTTAATTTTTTTTTTATTAGTAAGCAAATAAATATTGAGTAAATATAAAA
>NC_042493.1:35566739-35575449 GCF_005508785.2 Acyrthosiphon pisum | reverse complement strand
ATGGTAGTTGACATATATTTTCGGAAGTTGGTTGTTTTGTCGATCAACTCGGTTGCCTCGTGGTCTGCAGGTCGTTTGGAAAAAACGAGTGTATGAAGTCGACCGGTCAGGTGTGGAGACGTCAACCAGGCAGGTGAAAGGCCGTAAGAAAAGTGATTTTGTGAATACGGAGACCCGGCGACGGCGGTGACTTGTTGCCGGCGGCGGAGCTTTCCGTTGTTGGTGGGGCAGGTCAGTGTCGTAAATTAGAGGGAATTGTTACAATATTTCGGGATGTACAGTATAATTGCCTGCGGGCCGTACCGGCGGACGCGACGAAAACGCTGGAGGCGACGGACGGCGGACAACCGCGACACGTCGGTGACGAACACTGCATGGTGAAGGGGGGAACGGGGAACATTGATTACATAACACTGCGGTCATTCTGCATTAGCGCGCGATAAACATAATAATATATAAATAAGGTACGCTCATTAGTGGCAATATGGGTACAGGTATGTTTGTTGATATAATAATATTGAGGCAAAAAATGCTGTGACGTTACAAAGTATAAAACCTAATAATGAACCATTTTATTTTAGACATAGAAAGTCTTCATATTATGAAAAACAACAAGTAGAAATAAAAATCAACGAATTGCTAAAAAATAAAATTATTCATAAAAGTTAATCTCCATATAGTTCTCCTATTGTATTAGTTAAGAAAAAACAGGTGATTTGCGTTTGTGTGTAAACAACAGGGAATTAAATAAGATAACATAAAAAGATTTTTCATTAATAGCAAAACCTCTTTACGAATTATTAAAGAATAATACTTCCTGTGTTCGGTCCAAAGGAGATATTTATGTTTTTAATCATTTAAAACATTTACTAATGTCCCCACCAACTTCATCACAACCATCAATTTATTCTCCATTGTTGGAAACACAATTACATTGTGATGCATCTCTCATGGATATGGTTCAATATTAATGAAAAAACGATCCGATGGTAAATTTCATCCAGTAGCCTATTTCTGTAAGAGAACTACAGTAAATATCATAGTTTTGAACTTGAAATGCTGGCAATTGTATATTCTTTGTAGTGATTCGGAATCTATTTACAAGGTATTGAATTCAAAATTGTTACCAATTGTAATAGTTTGAAATTAGCCATATCAAAAAAATAATTTTAATATCAAAATTCTTAGGTGGGCTCCTATATTGCAAGAGTTGAACACAGGAACAGTACGTACCAAGATGAGACATGTTGACACTTTAAGTAGAGTTCATAATGTACGAGTGATAGAAGAAAATAGGTTTGAGAGAAATTCATCAATTATACAAGATAACGATGAGACTATTAGTAGTAAAAGTATTGAGTTAGAAAAAAATGATAGTAAATGGTTTAAAATGAGGTTTACAGGAAAGACAAAAAGAGTTAGTTGTTTTATGTTCCATGATCTATGGAACAAAATGTTATTCGTACATGTCATGATGAACTAGGTCATGTTGGTGTGGCGCACGTATAAATCCCGTAGCTATCGCTCGGATCGCCGCGGCCAACGTTGCTCGGAAGAACTTAAAGACAACACGGAATGAGTTGGATTAAGTGTTTTTTTTAATGTCGAAATTACAAGATACAATTTTAAGATCGGTCACGCGTGTGGTTGACAACTCGAACGAGTAAGGGTCGACGCGAGGCGGAACGTCTTCGGTTAGCGGCGGATCGCGTGCGTTCCCCTGTGTACCGTGACCAGTGCGGCAGAAACGAGGTGAATGGTACCGCGTAGCTAAGACCGGTAACGGAGAGCGTGGTCGACTTGAACGGAGGGAAAATGCGCAGACGACTCGTTTCGTGACGAGTTGAGAAAAGACTAAGACGAGGCCGCCGTCCGGCACTTCGTCGTCGCTACGGACGCCGCAGTGCCGGGCGGTGCTGCCAACCGCGGCGGTGTGACCGACAGGGGGGAACTGTTGTGGTGGACAGTGGCCCACCACATTGGGATAGATAAAACCATATCAGCTTTGTTAAAAACTTATTGGTTTCCAGAGATGGTTAAAAGAAAGGTAAAAACTTAGACTTTAGACTTAAGACTATAGACTTCTGGGAAGGTTGTATTTTTATATTACGTATTTATTATTATTAACTATGTATTTTATTATAATATATGTTTTACCCATGCAAATAACATAAAATCAGACTAATATAACTCGTCAATTATTTAACTTAGAAAAGAAATTCAACCACTAAAATTCATCCAAAAAAAAAAAAATAAATACTTTATAGTCTAATTAATTTGAAAATGTGTATAATAATGTTTATTAGTTAGCCAAAACGCAGAATTTAAATATATGAAGCCTGTACATAGTTATTGACTGTTTCCACTTGTCGTGATCACACTGTATATATAATTAACTTTATTGTATAAGTATTTATTAATTTATTATAAATATATTTACTAAAGGTAAACTACGATTTAAGATCGTGTTCGCGTCATGTTGGTTTGCTCTAGACAGTTCTACGTTGCGACCGAAATATTTATAATTTATATTTTAACTGTCGTTCGTCAGTCGTACTCGATATTTTGAAGTGCTAAGTTCACGGTACACGAGTACCATTCGTATTTAAAAATTATTATAATGGATACAGTAGATAAATAAATCTTAAAAATTCTTTTGCTAGAAGAAGAAGAAGATGATGAGATCTTTCTCAGGTATTTGTCGGAAGAAAAAATAAAGCAGCATGATCCATTATTTATAAAGAAGAATACCGAAGGTTATCATGAAATACTTATCAACGGCCATCTGAAAAAGAATGAAATTAAGGTCAGGGAATTTTTTAGATTTTTTTGATACAATTTTTAAATCAGGTACAGATAAAGTAAAATGAAATAAGAACCCAGATTTATTTTTGGAACACTTTATATCAAATATTTCATTGACTTATGAAAAATTAATTAAAAAAAATCAAAATACCTTATAAGATAATATTTTAAATAATATTGTTAAATTTATTAAGAATTTGTGTTCCATTCATTATTCATATTTTTAACTAACTGGAAAGGCGTAAATGTAGTTATATTTGTTGGTCCAAACTGTTGTTGAATACTTAAATATGATGCTGAATCTAGTGACGGTGGACTATAACTATATGAAGTAAAGTTATTAGAATATGGGGAACTACTAGTAGAATTATTTGACTGTAATGATACACTGCTACTGCTAGGTGTGACGTGGACGTTATGTGTAAGATTATCTGCAGCTTGAAGTTCCAAATCAGTCACAATTGTCAATATTTTCAATTTCGCCTGTGAAATACACCGTGGAGGCAACTTTTTGACAGATAGAGCTAAACTTTTGAAAAAATAATCAACCTCATCGTACTCATCCGTATTTTTTTTAGCAATCAGTTGCATCATCAGCTCTGTTCTATCTTTTGATCTTTTGTCCAATAATTCAGTGACTTTTAAATTTTTCTTTTATTAGTCGATTTTTGTGATCTTGAAGTCGATGGAGATTGAGGACATTGCGTTACTGGTGATGACTGCAGTATATCATCCTGAGTGATATTTATTTCCTCTTCGTCTGAGCCAGAATCTTCATTATTATCAGTATCAAATATATTTTATATAGTGCTGTTAAAATGAATAATAAATCATAATAATTTGTTATTATAATTTATAGCCATCACTAGAGCAAGGATGTTGTTGCATTTGCATTCGCATTTTTTTCTGTTTCAATTTATTGCTAAGTAAGTTTTAAATGTGTGGCATGTAAATACAAATTAACATCTAAAACTCTAATGAAATTTTAGGATATTTTTCAATTTAGTTGAACTTACTCATTTATACAAAAGTTTTAACTAGTTTTCAAAGTTTAGATTCTAAGTGAAGCGATGATTCGTATTGATTTCGGTAATCGGAAATAAAATCCCCCGGGAAAAAAAATCCCCAAACAATAACTCACTATAAAGTTCAAATGGTTGAACAAATATTTTTTAAACGTTAATTAATATCTATAATATTACCATTTACAACATTATTAATATTTAATTACAAATACGTATATTACCTATATTATTAAAAAAATTATATAATATTATAAATAATATTTTGTTTTAAATTACGATATTATAATATTATGTGTAATTCATTATTCAACTTATCTAAATTAACAACTTCACAAATATAGCATATAAAAATATTTCGAAAAATCAATACGTCAAATAATACAGTTAAAAACATATTATACAAAAATATTTTACAAAATATTAAATATAGGTAGATAATAATACTTTTTATCAAACAATAATTTATTGAATGTAGGCACGAGACACCTACTTACAATAAAAACAGCATATAAAAATAGTTGAGTTGAATTACATTGCACATAATATATTATTATCGTAATTAAAAACAAAATACCTATTATTTATAATATATATATATTTTTTAATAATATAATAATATGATATACGTATTTGTAATTAAATATTAAAAATGAGGTAAATGGTAATTATAGATACTAATTAATGTTTATAAATATTTGTTCAACCATTTGCATGTGGTTGTGAGTAATATTGTAGTTTGGGGATTTTTTTTCTGGGATTTAATGATTTCACAATGGTGTGTGTTTTTCTTATTTTTATTTATGTATGTACACATATTTATAGTCGAAATAATGCTTCAATTTTCAACTTCAGTAACTTGTCCTATGGAAAAATGAATCTAGTTGATGCATTAGGTTGGTCAAAATTTAAAATGCTCAGTAATTATTAAAAGCACCGGTAAAAACAAAACAAAAATGGGAATTTTTACGTAAATTCGGTTTTCAACAAAATCAATTTTGGTTTTTGTTGTAACTCTAAAACAAATGACCATACATACCTACATGAAACTTTCAGTGGTTTTTTGTTTTAGCATTTTCTATAAACGATACAATTTTCAAAATATTTCGATTCCTTTTGAAATGTTTACGAAGATTTTCAGTTTCAAATTATTTTAGTTTTTAAAAAAAAAAAAAAAATTTAGTGCAATTCTGTAATCAATTTTACTATTGTTTTACTACTACAACATCCGTACTCTAGTCATATCTATACAGGGTGATTGATTTTAACTGCAATTAAAAAAAAAAAAATATATGTAGCAAAAAATTTAAAAAAAAAACAATTTTTGAAATAAGTCAATAGTTTGCGAAATAATTAGTTTTTCACTTGAAATCAATCACTCTATGATATGCAATAATGTACTTACTTTCTTTCTTGTGGTACTGTATCCAAAAAAGTTAAAAATGGTGCTTGGTATAATATATTATAAAGTGCAACACTGCAATTTATTAATTTTGTCTAGTGATAACGGGCACTTCCTTTTTGTTAATATAGAAGTTTACTGTTCTAAAATATAATATAAGAAATATGTCATCAGTGTTATAAGCCTTGAGAAATGCTATTTTAAGTGAAAATAGGATGTATCTTATTTAACAGGTTAAGGTCAAAATAAGTTGATACCAATAATTTTCGTCCGGTTTTTTGGATATACTAGTATTCAAATGAATGAATGGGGGCGTAGGGATGCAGAATATCACAGTGTGTTTGCGAACCTCGCACTCTAATTTAAAAATTAGTGTTCCTTGCAAGATAGGGTTCAATGTTAAACTAAAATCCCCACCTAATCTCACTGTATTGTCTGGTTTTAAAACTGGAACCACAAATGTTGCCCATTTAGAATGTTCAACAGGAATCAAAACACCATTTTTAACCAATCTATTTATTTTTACTTCAATTTTGTTTTTTAATGCAAAGGGTACAAATCTACCATTTAAATTGGCAATTGTTCTTGTGATACTCAAATTATTAATATATTTAATATTACAGTATTTTAAATTATAAAAACTGTTTAAAATGCCAAGCTGTTTTGTTTGTGGTAGATCAAGAACACCTTAAAAAAAACTTCAAAATATTACTTTTCACAGGCCGGTACCTATATTACTTTATTAACTTAATACAAGTTAATTTAAATTAATTAATTTGTACAAACAGATTTTCTGCTATGTATGGGGAAAATGGTACGATTTTATAAGAGCAAATGGTTTAGATATAGGCGACATCACAAAACATGGCCTGATATGTTCCAGTCATTTTGACTCATCTTTATTCATCACAAATAATAACTGTAGAACTTTATCAAAAAGAGCAGTTCCTTCTATTATAATATCTAGAGTGAAGAACGTGAGTTGGTTATATTTGTTTGCCATTTTTAATCAATTTTATATTTTATAATATTTATTTAATTGTTTAAGGCAAAATCTATGTACCCTGAAAAAAAGCTTTGCTTGCCAAGCATTGCAGTTCCCATTCTTGATATAAACAAGTCTTTAGTAAAGGTAATATATTTTTAAATTTTAATACATATTAATATATAATTATGTAATATTAATTAATTAAGTTATATCTAACTTATTTAATTATTTATGCAATTTTTAGACATCTACCAGCAGAATTGATAGTGAAAAATCAATCACTTCAGACAAAGATTTGCCACAATGGATGACATCTTATATAAGTCTTTCAAATTATGTTGAAAATCGTTCTATTCAAGAAATGTTATTTATATAATTATATATAAATATATTTACATAATAATATTAGTAAGTTATAATTAACCTTTAAAACATTGAATTTTGCATTTAGGTATCTTCTAAAAATATTGACTGCATTTAGCACCATGTATATAATAGTATGCAGTATTATAAGTTAATGAACACGTTGGGGTTTTAACATTGGAAATTGTATATATTATATCATTGGCTTTAATCAATATTAAACTTAAACATGAATAGGTATTAACTGAAATATTAATTTTTAAATATAAAATAAGTTTTTCCTAATAAATTGTAACACCTCATTGTTATGTGTATTTAGGAGTTTGATACATATTATATTAGATATATTTCTTATATAATATACATATTATGTACATATATAGTCATATAGATACTAATAATTTTTTATCATTTTCATAATTATATGTATAATAATAACAAGTAGGTATGTTACTTAACCCTTTGAAGCACAGGATTTTTTATTTCTGATTTCTTGACTTTAAGTGACTGTTTCCTATTATTTTACAATACCATATTATAAAAAAAATAGTAAAAAAATAGTTTTTTAAATTGTTCATTAAAAAAAAAGGTGGTATATCATACTTACCACCATGCATGTACCACCTTTTGTATTAGGTATAACATAATTTTTTTTATGATACATATTTAAGTATATTATTATACATTTATTTTCTTTATTTTTAAATCGTATATTAGTATACTATATAGTAGTAGTATCGTACTAGTATCGTATATAGTATATTATGTATAAAATATATAGGTCTAAAGCTACTAGATACCATCGTAGAAAACGAGCGGCTCTTTTTATTGCAGAACTATTTTCATCGAGTAGTAAGAATAAAGAAAATTATGCATTGCCCTTAAATACAACAAATATTGTACCAGCACATAATGATGAAACAATAAATTTGAAAAATACTTCATTACAAAATGAAAATAATGAATTACATGGTAACAATACAAATTCATCGATGGAAACCTCTTATGAATCTAGTATTTCTAGTGTAGATGCCTCTGATGATTGATGAAGACTCACCATTGCAGTCAAATGAAAGTCTCGAGGTTTCAATTGCAAGTTTGGCTATCCGTCACAGTATTACTCACTATAATAAAATTATTAATTAATTTTATTCTTAAAAATTTCCAAAATTTTGTATTTGTACAATTGTATTTTAATACAATTGTATTAATTATTTTTATTTAGACCTATTTAAAAAAAAATATCTACATTTTTCAAACTTTTTAATCAACTTTTTATATTTTATGGTTATAAACACGATACAAAATGCCGTGTAATTACACGGTTATAGCACTGAACAATAATCAGTGTGTGCACGGTTATATATATCATCCTAATTAACGGTTATGAAACAGTATGTTGCACGGTGTGTGAACACTAACACGGTGCAACCCATGTAAAAATTCGGTATACATTTTGACTAAAAACACTATACACTGAACTGAAATTGAAACGATATTCGCACCGTGCCAACGCGTCGTTTACATTGTACTTACACATTCACTGCACTTAAATTGCTACTCGGGTAATGCTACTTCTGATCAGAATCGTTTTTCTTATACAATGATAGAATATCAGTAGAATATCAAGTTTAATACAATCCATTATACAATGACCCACTTGTAACCTACTGTACAGCAAAGCGACATCCACTTACCTGCTTTTTTATTTTTATATATTATACCTAACATCAAATTAATCTGTTGTAGTAAACCGACGTTTTTGCATTTCAATTTTAAAATATTTCATGTGTAATAAAATAGATACTTGTTAATAATAGTAACTTATTACTTATTAGTATGTATACTTATTGGGAACATTCGACTATCCGAGTATAGGTGTTTTCAGAAAATATAGCAGTTAGGTATTTACTTTTTTGTTATTTTTGGAAAAGATATAAGTAATACTTGTTCTCAGTAACAATTGTCATTATACCACTACCCGCAACACGATCTACGGTCTGCGTCTGCCTACGACCGTGTGTTTTAATGACTATTGATAGTATTATTATGCCCAAGACTAATAAAATAAACCTTTTATTTCTCACGTTTAAAATTTAAATTCATTTGAATGTTGGCATTTTACGAGTG
>NC_042493.1:35547470-35566689 GCF_005508785.2 Acyrthosiphon pisum | reverse complement strand
TTTTTGTCTAACAGCCAATAGTCAGAGCGCTTTCGTTTGAAAAATCGAGTGGTTTCCCATCATAATGACGACGTAGTTTTCCGGGATACATAGAGCTGTTAGGAAAAACTTTTGAACAAATTACGCACTGTGGCTGGCCATCGTTTGTTTCTATGAACCCCATCTCCAAATAACTTTCATCGTATTTACGTTTTTTAGACGTTCTTGGGACAAAGTCACCAGTATTTGGCGGTAGTGTACTACTTATACCTTGAGAAGTAGGATTATCATCATTAACTCCGTCTTCGTTGGTTATGCTTTCTTCTATATTAGAACAAGATGACTCTGTAGCAGGCGTTTTAATAATAGACCCACTTTGCCTATGTAATTTATCTGAATCGATACCGATTAGAAACACTGTATTAAATATATCGAGTGTACCAAGTAATTTCATACGTAAAACAATTTTTTTTTAACTACAATAAATCGTAAATAGTTTTTTTCATTCTTGGATGAGCCGCGGTGCCCATGAAATAAGCTCGCGGTGCCCTTGTGGCACCGCGGTGCACAGGTTGGGAACCGCTGCTCTAAACTATTATTCTTAAATACAGTTTATGAGAAATATGGTTTTGATTTTTTCAATTTTGTTTAGCTGTAAGTACCTTGGTTTTCATGGTTAATTAATTTTTATTAAATGTATTTGTTATGTAATCATAAATTATATAATTTTTTTTATTAAATCCTAAGAGCATTGAATTGTTTAAACATTTTTCTTTTTTTTTCATATACCTATATTACTGTCATAAATTTGTAGTTTAACGATACATTATAGTTATATGGACTATAATATGGTAATCTCGTTTTCAAATACTGGTAAGTGGAAACATAGGCAGTAGTGGATACGCTGAATGTGAATATGAACATATCTTTGGTGTACCTATAGTATATCTTAAGTCAGAAATTTACATTTTTGGCTGATAGTATATTAGAATGATAGGTAAGGATTTTTTTTATTTTATATTTTTTTGGAACAGACCACGAGAGTCAAATAACTCACTATCAGTGAAATTTGTTGTGATTTAAAAATGTTAAGTCACTATATTAGGTACAATTGTACAAAACACATATATCTAGTTGACAGTTGAGGATCTGACAGATCGATCATTTCAAAATGATCTCAAGTCAAGTTTATTAATTTAATAGTAGTTAAATAATTTTAAATGCTTGCCTTGATAGCGCAAGTCATAAAGTAACATTAATATTTAAAAGATTAGAAATCAAAAACTAAAATTATTAACAGGAAACCATCGACCTCACTACATATATTTTATAAGAAACTTTTATTTAGTAAATGTATAGTATAGCTAGTAGCTACACTAATATTACTTCAAGTTTTGTGCGAAGAATTAATATTTAAGAGATTAGAGATCAAAAACTAAAAACTTTGAAAATTTCCTGAGACATTAACTTTGACCAGTTTTTTTTTAATTCACGGGAATCCTTCTACTTCACAACATATTTATAAAAACTTTTGTTTAGTAAATATATATAGCTACAATAATAGTACTAAGTTTTTTGCATGATACCTATTAATATTTAAGAGAGTACACGCAAAAAATAGAAATTCATCCTCAATTAATAAAACTTCAACCCCTTTGAGGCACGGGAAGAGGTAGACTTATCACGCTCAAACTTAATCATAATTATTTTTTTAATACATAGAACAAAATTAGGGGTATTCGTCATCAAATTTAAAAAAAAATTGACCTCTATAGCTATAAAAACCACCCTAATATACATATATAAAATAAAATATCATCGTAATTTTGTATGGTAAACGTTAAAATTTGTATACCGTAAGTGCGATAGGATATATATGTACTAACCATCTTGTAGATAATTTTGTCTTCTACAATTTTTATTTGAAAGTTTTTTTTTTTTGTACAACCAGTATAAAGTGAGATATTAACGCAAAGGCTACTTGATTTTAGCAAAAATTCATATTTCATTAAAACGTGTACATTTTTATGGCTTTATAAACGCAAAAACTAACTTTTGCGTGAAAATGTCAGAAACCTTTTTTGCAGATAATTACTTCCTCTACAATTTATAACCAGAACTTTTTATTATACGACTCATGAAAAGCAAGATATAAAAAAAGCCAATTTTGTGACCTTTGACGCGTACACGATATAGATGGCGAATTTTTACACGTTGTTTACAACGATGTCATAAAGGTTTGTACCAAAATTCAGCTAGGTGGGAATTTTTCCAAGCTGGACCCCTTTTTTGACTGAATTATAAAGAGTGGGTGGTGAGGGGTCTTGAAAATGTGCTTATGTATTTTTGTTGATTCATATAGATGAGACATTGAGTTTCAACTTTTTTTAAAAATTATTATAAGACATTCCACGCTCTTTGTCTTGTCCTTTTTGTAAACTTGGGTCCACGTACTGGTGATGGATTAATCGAGGTAAGCTATTTAAACACATAATAAATTGATAAATTTATCATTGGTAACTAATATACAAATATTTTTTTAGAAAATCAAAGAAAAACAGAAGGTATATAAAGAAAGTTGGACTAAAGTTCTATTTAAAGAAAACTAATTTGGTATAGTTATAATTACGCCAATCATGAAAAGAGCTCACCAGTTAAATTTTGCAAAAGAAATTATATTTGTTGATAGCACCAGTGCATGTGATCCATTAAATCATGCCATAATTTTTATGTGGCCAAGTGCAGTTGGGGCTATAGCTTTGGCAATAATAGTTACCAAAGGTCAATCTTATGAATCTTATTGTGAAGGATTTTCATTATAAAAAGAAGCTCTTCCTGAAAGCTTTTGTGGAGAGGGATTTCCAAATATTTTTATAACAGACCAAGTTCAGCAAAAATTAATGCAATTAACTTAATTTGGCCAAATAGTACTTTGTGTATTTCATGTTCTTCAGGCTGTTTGGCGTAGGTTATGTGAATTTATTGAATCATTGTGGTTGATTAGGAATAGGAGTTTCCAATGTCATGACTGTATCTTCAGCATCCTCTAGAGGATGAATACCAGTTAGGTTATCATCAAATAAAAATTCCTTTAAATTGTCCAATGCTCCATCGCAGTCATCGTTTTCACAATTTGATCCAATTAAATGACTTGACGTAAGGTTATTAATAACTAATGACTTGAAGGAAGAGATAAAATTTGCACAAATTGGTTTTATATTGCGCACACCATGACTTCTGATTGAACCAAAAAAGTTTTCTATTGGATCCTGGTTCATGTTCCGCAAAAGTACAAATTTGAAACCATCTTTGAGGAGGCGTTTACAAAGTATTTGTAATCCTTTTATAGTTTTTATCCAATTTGTTACAGATGGCACTTGTTTTTTGGTTTTGGTTTCATACTTCATACTTTCTAGTACAACTAATGCTTTTTTCCAAAATTCACAATGTGGAGAATTGGCCGTCACTGCACTACGTAAGTCTTTTCCAACAGATGGTTTGATAACGTTTCCATTAGCGCTATCAAACAGATTATCAATGAACAAACATAGATGTCCGGTATCTTCTGGTGATTTGAACTCGCTTAGTATTGGTTGACTCGATATAGATGTCAATCTTTTCATAATAGCACCAACTCGTTGACTGAATACATGAGCAGAACATGAAACTTTCATCTTCTTCATTTTATCAGGATATATATGGTTGTCAGTAAGTTTGGGTGCTAAACGATCACCTCCAGTACTATGATCCGAATTTGAGATTGTACAAAGTTTTGAGTGGATTGATTTAAATCTATTCATTGATTTCCCGTAGGCTTGCATGTGACGTTCAGCTTTCAAGATGCGCTGTTTTGCAGTTAGACAACGTTTATTTAGTACCAAAGTACGTTGTTTGTATTTTTTGGCAACATTATACAATAATTTTTTTCGAGGAGTTAAATGTTTAACTCTGGAGATGCTTATTACTGTCAATGTACCTTTTGCTTCATTTAAAAACTAATTTGTGTTGAGTGATTCTTGAAGAAGATTAGGTGTTTGCAAAGTCTATAATATTAAAATAATTTAATATGTCCAGAATTAAATTAATAATTTGGCACCGATACTGATAAATAATAAATTATAAAAGATTTAAGTTATTACCATCAGAACGATTCATATAGATAGACATGTTCATAGAAGTGCTTAGTATAATCCTCCACTTCAGTATCAGAAATATTGCAACCAACTAAAAAATGTTTATTAAATTAATTATTAGTTAATACATATTAACTATATAGTATATAGTATTATCTTTATAGTATACGCAGAAAAAAACACAACTTTATGTAACAGTCTATTAACTACGTTAAAAATTGGTGTTTCATAACAATAAATTAATATTTTACTAAATATTTAACTAGTAAGCAACAATTATTGCATGCACGTTATTTCAATTTCAAGTTAAAAACTAACATATCAATATAAATTAATATCCTAAAACTCAAAATACTATATCATGCAATTAAGCCCATAATTGACTAATTATACTACATCTTCCACTTATAACTCAACAATATCATAATCTACATGGTATAATAAAACCTTGATTAGTAACAATCAATTATGCTAAATAGCAATACATAAATTAGAATTACACTTACTCATTTAATTTATGGTTAGGATAACACAATTAGCTGTAGACAATTAATCTCTTCTAATTTTTTTAGAAAAGAACATTTTAAATAGCTAATTGCTAATACCCAATTTAAAAAGATTATAAGGCGAAGACAGCTTAAAATAATTGATGTGTTAACAACGATATTAAGAATCTTCAGTTACATTCATATAATCAACAGTAATTATTTCTATTGAAAAAAAAAAAACAATTAGGTACCTATAATAATATAAAAAATCGGTACTCCCAGGTTATTTTGACTACCTTATTTTTTGATTAAAAAATTAAGTTACCTATTTACATTTCTTATGTATTAATAATAAATTATATATAATTGTCACAAAAATATATTTTATTTATAGTATTTATACTCTTATATACTATAGACTAACGACAGTAGGTATAATAAAATAGTTTGGTGTTATAACTTTATTAGTATGTTTAATGAAATATCAAATATTAGGTAGCCGACATAACCCGGAAGTACCAAAACATCTATGATTTTATTAGTTATAACTGTCATTCATTGTGCATTAAACACTAACAATAATAATTAATGTTGTACAAAATATTTAAATACTTAGAATATTAGAACATAAGAATAATGTTTTACCTGGAAGATTAAGAGTAGGAATAGAACCACGAATAAGTTTTTTAAAACCTGGGCTACTACGGCTGGCGTCGAAGTGTTTCTCACAAATTATGTAAGAGTTGAATATCTGCAATGCCGATTTGTTTAATAAATTATTGTTTCCTGATTTTTGGACCCATACACCACAAGTCTCCTCGTCCTTAGGAAAACGATGTCATATGATATGTTTACCGGTGTATTTTGTATCACATCCAATGACGACACAATTGTTGGAAGGCATATCTATTAATTATTATTTTGAAAAAAACTACTAATAAATAAACAAACGATCACAGAGCTATGTAAAACAGACAAATAACGAAACAATATGATTGAATGGACGAGAGGAAAAAGGTCAAAAAAAATTGCGTGTTGCACAGTCGGTGTTATTCGCTTGACAAAACGGACAAACGCAAACGCGCACATTTAAAAAACAAAAAATTATTAGATGATAAAGTGTCGCCATATAAAGGGAATATTAGATGTTTAGTTATGTTGGTATGCCGCGGGTCTCAAACTTAGTATCAGATTTACCGCATAGAGTTACACCCCCCTGTTTAATGTACTATGTTGACACTAATAGTGGTCTTTGTTCAGCTGCTCTTACTAGAAAATTTTGTAAACATCAATGTGCTGTTTATAAATATTTTGGCAGTGGCGGATTTAGCATTTTTTTGCCCCTAGGCTTAATCACTCTTGTGCCAACCCCCCCCCCCCCTATCAATCTACTAAGTAACCAACAATATTTGGTCTAACCGTTCTCTTCAAATTGTATTTACTTTTTTTTATCAAAAAAAAATATATAATATTAAATCTTTAACATATTATACAACCTGTAAAAATAAAATAAAATGTCTAATATTTTACTTCAGATACCTACCAGTTCAAATAAACAATGCTTGTACAGCCACATAACGGTAATATAAATAGCCAGATATGAAATAGGTAGTAAACATTAAAGACAGAAACATAGGTATCATATTATTCAGAGCCGTAACTAGGGTGAGGCGAGCGAGGCGTTTGCCTTGGGCGCCTGATGCTGGGGGGCGCAAAAATATTAAATGATTAATTTATGAAAAAATATTGTCAAAATAATATTTTTCATTGCTACGCACTAATCCGTAAACATAATGTTTATTTTTTTCCCCGAAATTACGACGACGTTGATCGCCGATAAGAATAGTATACCATTATTAGTTATATGGGTATTTTGTTAATAGTAGACAGTAGTATATTATATTATATTATCTTTATTTTCTGTTTAATCGACGAATCGATCGACGTACATGCTTAATATCTATTATCTATAGTATATCAGTTGATATACGTACGATACATCAGTTTATAAATAGTGAACAAATTTTGTGTAATTATTACTATTTTAATAATTTACTTATAATTTACTTATAATAACTTAGTATTTGCTGATCACTCGTTTTTTGTCAAATCAACTACTCGATGGAAAATTTTAATGGATACATTAAAATTTTCATTGAAAGGTCATTCAGATACTAGATGGGCTTCAAAAGCACAAGCTGTTAAGGCAATGAACTCCCAAATAAAAGAAGTATTTAAGGTACTACAAAATATTTCTGACTCAGAACTTAATTTGGAAACAAAATCAACAGCTAAAAATTTACTTAAATTGTTCAATTTTGACTTTCTTTACTTACTTAATATTTGGAATCAAATTTTAAGTAGTATAGATCGTGTTAATCAAGCTTTACAAAACAAAAACTTATCGTTGGAAAAAGTTTCCAATTTGCTACTCGGGCTTAAAAATGGTTTGCAGGAAATTCGTGACACAACCATGGAAGATAATTTTACAAATGCTACAAAAGTTGCAGAAGAATTACAAATATCGACAACTTTAAAGGAATCAAGAACAAAAAAAAGAAAAAGATTAGAACTTTATGAAACAGATGATGAACTTTCGAATTACTATTATAGACTCAATAGATATTCTTCTTACTCAGATGACATGGCAGTATGAAAAAATTATGGAAATTTCAAACGATTTTGAATTTCTTTCCGGTCATTCATTAACCAATATGAATTCACACGATTTGCAAAAAGCAGCTGCTGATTTAGGATTAAAATATAATGAAGATATAAATACTGCGGAAATAGTTGAAGAAATTAAAGATTTCAAACATGCAGCTTTATCAATTTTGCCAAGTATTGAATCAGTTACGTTTTTGGATTTATTACAAATGATTCACGATTATAAGCTTAAAGAATCGTATCCAAATATTGAAATTGCTATAAGGATTTTTCTCTCAATACCTGCTTCATGTGAAAGGAGTTTCAGCAAACTTAAATTGATAAAAACATACTTAAGATCAACAATGCCAGAAGAGAGATTATCAAGCATGGCCATACTTTCAATAGAAACAGAAATCGCTAGTAAATTGGATTACGAAGAAATTATTGACAAATTTGCCGACACAAAAGCAAGGAAAATATCGTTATAAATAATGATTATTTTATTTTTATTATTATTAATTATTATTTTAAAATACCTTATAAATAAATTTGTAAAATTCGAATTGATTTGTTTCCTATAATATAAGGTTGAGAATTATAAACTTGTGGCTAAAAATATTATTTCTTGTTTAGCTCGAAACCTAATTAAAAATTTACTGATTTTCCTAATCTTATTATTTTATTGAAAAATATTAAAAACTTTGAGTGTGTCACCCCCCCCCCACCGTGCCGTACCAACGCGTCGTTTACATTGTACTTACACATTCACTGCACTTAAATTGCTACTCGGGTAATGCTACTTCTGATCAGAATCGTTTTTCTTATACAATGATAGAATATCAGTAGAATATCAAGTTTAATACAATCCATTATACAATGACCCACTTGTAACCTACTGTACAGCAAAGCGACATCCACTTACCTGCTTTTTTATTTTTATATATTATACCTAACATCAAATTAATCTGTTGTAGTAAACCGACGTTTTTGCATTTCAATTTTAAAATATTTCATGTGTAATAAAATAGATACTTGTTAATAATAGTAACTTATTACTTATTAGTATGTATACTTATTGGGAACATTCGACTATCCGAGTATAGGTGTTTTCAGAAAATATAGCAGTTAGGTATTTACTTTTTTGTTATTTTTGGAAAAGATATAAGTAATACTTGTTCTCAGTAACAATTGTCATTATACCACTACCCGCAACACGATCTACGGTCTGCGTCTGCCTACGACCGTGTGTTTTAATGACTATTGATAGTATTATTATGCCCAAGACTAATAAAATAAACCTTTTATTTCTCACGTTTAAAATTTAAATTCATTTGAATGTTGGCATTTTACGAGTGGCCAGTGACGATGATCGACGGAAAGGTGGAGAGCAGTTTAAAGGGTAATAAAGTAATAAAGTACATTCCTACTTTTTCATTATTTTATTTAACCTTCCACCAGGCAAGCTTTTGAAAATAATGGTAATATTTTATATATTTTAGACTTTAATACTTTCATTATATTTTATATCTTACTTTATGTCAAATTTTGTAAGAGTTAAGCATATTCAAATTTTATTTCGTTACTGCCCAATAATAAATTAAGGTTCATGGTACAGTCAATGGATATTTTATTTTTATTTGATAGATGTAGATACATATATTATTGGGTACGCCATATTAGAACTGTTTCTAAAATTACTTCCCCCCGAATCGACCGGTTGCGGCGGCGGCGTGTAATGGTGGCGGCGGCAACGGAAACGGATGCTCTCACTACACGGAGAGCTGCAGCTTGAACAATACAGTGGTGAGCTGTATCACTGCAGAGTCCGTGTAGTGGGTTGATGTGATTTTCCTCTCCTACGCTGGGTGATAGTAGCTTGAACAGTGCAATCAAAGCTGTACCACTACTAACACGGTAGAGTAAGGAGAGGAGGTGTACCAAAAAAAATACTTTTCTCCTCACGTTTTAATTGCAATATATAAGTGTTAGCATCCTTTAGTATTTCTTCCCAAACATATTGATTACCTAAAGTCATAGGAGATTTAAACCCTTTGCCAAAAATATTTCTTGCATTCGTAAGATCAAAGAGCCTATCAAAGATCCTAATAAATTGAATAGTGGCAGTAGTGGCATTTTTAAAATTTTCATCATACGACTGTAAAAACTGCAATGCATCTGCTACACTGCTACTAAAAACCTGGACAGCTAATTGAACATTAATTTTCTTAGACTTATAGAATAAGTATGTGTAATGGTGGCGGCGCCAACGGAAACGGATGCTCTCACTACACGGAGAGCTGCTGCTTGAACAAGCAGTGTCCGTGTACTGTGAAGTGGGTTGATGTGATTTTCCTCTCCTACGCTGGGTGATAGTAGCTTGAACAGTGCAGTCAAAGCTGTACCACTACTAACACGGTAGAGTAAGGAGAGGAGGTGTACCAAAAAGGTACTGATACTAGTGTCGGGAACTCCGCGACGGGATCCTCTAGGCAACGGTATTTAGAAAAAGTGCAGCGGGCGATCGTTCGGTAGACGGGTGTACTCGGTGTCGGTAACTCTCTGGGTGGTCCAATTCGGCCTGTATATTTGTTGTTTACCTACTACTGATAACGTGTAGTATGGTGATTACTGTACTTGATTTATTGAGGGTTTCTTCATTTTATAGATTGCATTTTGTGTGTTTAATATGCTAATTCGTCTTGAGAGTTCATATAATGACTACGGATTATTCCGTAGACATAAACTTAGACTTAAGTGGTCTTTAAAAGTTCTAAAATATTGACGGTCGTAGTGTGGATAATGTGGCACGCGCTCTGTACACAGCTCTTATCACTAATGATAATGTTGCTTCTTAGTACTTTAACGGCTGGATTCTACATTAAGGTGCAAATGTACGTGTTATATGTGACTAATTGATACTAATTAGTAATTTAGTCACATTATGCTTGTGATCATTGTTATAATGCTTTTTAATTGTATTACCAACGGTGTACCTATTCGGTGCCGTAGGTAACACAATATTTGTTCTAACGCATCCGGCCACTGCCAGATAGCGTTAGCTATTTCGAAAAACGCTCGTTTTGTTGTCCCGTCACAAGACTTTAATACTTACATTATTTATATTTTTATTTATGTCAAATTTTATAAGAGTTAAGCATATTCAAATTGTATTTCGTTACTGCCCTATAATAAATTAAGGTTCATGGTACAGTCAATGGATATTTTATTTTTATTTGATAGATGTAGATACCTACATATATTATTGGGTAAGTACGTCATATTAGAACTGTTTCTAAAATTACTTCTCTTGTAAAAAAAAAATAGCCCACCCGCGGGAAGTTTATAATTACAGTTTATTAGTTTATAATATCATATTAATACGATATTAGTTTTAATTATTTTATCATAAATTAAAATCATTACAATTTATTAATTTTCATAAAAGTAATAATATACAGGTAAATAAAGGTTAAGTTTATATTTTAAATTGTTTTATTTTGTTTTTGTACCAAGTTTTTTTAAATATTATACAATAATATGATACCTGTTTCTGTGCTTAATGTTTACTACCTATTTTATATCTGGCTATTTATATTACCGTCATGTGGCTGTACAAGCATTGTTTATTTGAACTGGTAGTTATCTGAAGTAAAATATTAGACATTTTATTTTATTTTTACAGGTTGTATAATATGTTAATGATTTAATATTATATATATTTTTTTTTGATAAAAAAAAGTAAATACAATTTGAAGAGAACGGTTAGACCAAATATTGTTGGTTGCTTAGTAGATTGATAGGTGGGGGGGGGGGGGGGTGGCACAAGAGTGATTAAGCCTAGGGGCGAAAAAATACTAAATCCGCCACTACACGAGACCCACACGACCACACATAAACATATATATACATTCTTACAATATCGTATTTTTAGTCTTTCGCGACTCTAATCTCATATTGACAATATGTAAATAGGATCTATTTTATATTACACCAATATAAACGCGTTTAAAATGTATGTTTAATTTATATATATTTTTAAATAATTTGTCATATTTGTTTGGTCATGGCCGGAAACGGTTTAGCATTGTTACTGATTGGTAGTACGGTTTCTACAGCCGTCGAATTAACGTACTTGGGTTTCGTAGTTTTCCCATTCAACGATGACAAAAGTTTTTTCCTCAACACTCGCTTGACCTTTACTGGCCTAGTGAACGTAATTGTATTTTAAATTAAACAAATTGAACGAATTTGTCAACGTGTTTACTCACTGTTTTTCAGCTGGATTAGAGAGTTTCGTTCCGTCCTCCTGGCGTGACGTTGTATCTCTCGGCAATGTAACAATCATCGGAATTGCTTTTATAACACGTTTTGCTGGTTTTATCATCTTCGTTTCAACTTTATTCACAGTGGTGGAATTTGGATTTCTCACCCCTGGAGACTTCTTGTTAGAGTGAGGCTTTTGAATTTTGTTTAACGGTTGTTTTGTGGACAGGTTTTTTTTTGTAGACGGTTTTTGCGCCGGTGATTTCGTGACCGACTGCGAGATCAATTTTTTAACGGTCTTATTTGGGGCATTTAATGCTTTCTGTTGTATTTTGGGTTTCGCTTCCGTGATCGCATTTATCGCGTGGTTGGTTCCAACATTCACCGACAGTTTTCTAATATCATCCGTTTGTTTTTCTGCGACCTTTCGGTAGATTTTTTTAACTACGTGTCCTTTTCCACTTTGAGTCTTTTTCCTGTCACCTGAAACCAGTTTGACCTTCGATAATTCGCTCATTGTTTGTTTTAGTATATGTTTGGTTTTAAAAATCGATTGAATAATTTTTCGTCTGAGAATGAGTATTTCAATTTTGTTTAATTTATTCAAAATATGTCACCATCGTTAGCAACAATGACTAGCCAGCTACACGTCTCAATAACGGTTTAATTTTCAAACAACGAATATTTTAAATAATAATGTCTAATAAAATGTACAGTAGGTACCTATTTATAATGATAACATGATTTTAATTATAAAATAAGGTATATAATAAGTAAATTCTACTTACAAGGTAATCCATTTAACATCTAACGTATGATACTCAATACTTCAAAAAGTGTTAACAACTAACATTTTTGGAATATCAAAAGTTCATAATATTTTAACATATTTTAACCACTTATTGAACTAACCATCATTTATGTAAGGAAAAACACAATACATTTTTTATTTTTAAATAGCAACGTATTATGTAAAAATGTCAAAAAGGTTTATAATTATATTTTTTTAAGAATTTTCATAGAAAAATTTTTAATTTTTATAATCTATTGATTAGATATTGCTCTTCAAATTTATTTCTTATTAGGAGGTCCTTTAGTATTTTTTATTTGTTAAGACTATAATAAACTCCGGCCCACGGTAGAACATTACCGGTCAGAGGCTCCATTTCCCCCACTTTGTGCCGCATCGTTATAGGTTGAATTTATTTGTATTTGTATTTGTTTATTAATTTACGGAATAAAAATTCCTTATTTAGTACAGCACACAACAATAATACAGTGATTTAACATAATTAACATAATATATTATACAAGGAGCGATGGCCCAAAAATACAGCAAAATTACAGGTACAATAAATATAAATTATAATAATTAGGACACAAATAAAATTACATACATCATATTATAACATAATAATATGTCTAAATTATATATGGAATAAATAATATGACTGAATAAAATTATGCAATATAAAATTTAAAATCAAATAGTTACATAATATACAATATACAAATACTAATGGTTAATAATTAATAAATAAGTAAAAACTTATAGGTATACAACATACATAAATATTAATTTTATACTTTTGAAATAACTTAATTTTTAATTTAATGGAATTTAACAAAGAATCATATGAAACAAATGTACTCTTGGTAGTATCTACCTCTACTTCATAAGCAAAAAAATGTTCATTGACCATGATAGTATTAAGTTTAAAGCAAAAAAATACTACTTGATCATTATTATAAACGAAAATTTCATTAATTAAACAGAAAGCCGGTAGTTCTATTTCATGTATATTTAAAGTCAAAACCATTTTATGCTGATATCGAGTACCTTTAATATTAATCCAAGAATATTTCTATAATGAATCAAACAATTCAACTTTAGTAAACACTTTTATTTTCTTCGTAATACTGCCAATGTCAACAACTGATTGAGAAGGACTTAATTCTATATTTCTACCTAGAGTACCTTTTAAAAATAAATGATTGAGTTGTAATTGATGTTTTATTGCAAGTGTCTTGTAAATTTTTTGCCTGTTACTTGAAGTATTTGCCGAAATTTTGGATATACGATGTTTAGCCTCAAAGCGCATTGACCATAAATTTATCAAAGGGCCAAATTTCATCATCATGGTAATGCAACAAGTAATGATATTTAGGTTTTAGATTGTTCTTACTCAACATAAGGTATAGCTCGTTATGTTCAGCAAAAAGTGTTTGCAGTAATTTAGAACATTCTTTTTGGAATGATGTGGAAGAAAGTATATCTAAAATGTTTCCTAGTGATATAAAGATACCATACTGGTTCATTCTGAGGAACAAAATCTCCTATGAGTAAACCATTTTGGTTACCTTACTAATGACATCATTTCTGAAGCAGAAAGCCTAACTGTATTCTTACCAATATGATCCATATTTAATACACATAAACCATGTAATCCCTTATCTGGGCCATAATCAAAGCTTATTATTCGATTAGAATTTCTAAGGAAAATAATTTTAATTCCAATACATAGTAAGATATTAAGAATGATAAATCATACTTCATTACACCTTCTAGTAGATCATGCATCAAATCAACATTAACATGATCAAATATTTTAAATCCTCTAACATCAATCCAATTACAAATTCCTGAAATATCAGTACTACTCACATTATTTTCAATCAAATCTAAATTGTAATCAACTACTAGTCTTATCAGTATCTACTAGTCTTTTCATCTACATAACATTGTTTTATCATTACTTCTTTATGAACCTTGCACATTCGACAAGGATAGTAAATTCCTGTAATTCTGCATGTGATCTTAAATAGAGTATGAAACCATCTCGTATTTCACTTTTAGAATGTCTCCAATAACCTCTCCCCTTTTTCTTTTTAAAAACGTGTGCGTCGGGACGTACCGCAAAAGTGAGAACTAAATTTTCAGGTTATTGATTTTGTAGTTGGTAGGAACATGGATAAATGATCTAATGAATGTGTTTCGTGGTGCAACTTTATTTTGTACTCTTGATTTATGTCAGGCATATCAGCAACTATTACTTAGTAAGGAAAGTCAAAAGTTAACGACAATCACTACTCATAAGGGTTTATATATGTTTAAAAGATTGCCTTGTGGAGTAGCATCAGCACCTGGTTTACTTCAACGGGAGATGGATAAGTTATTGAATGGTATACCTGGGACCGGTTGTTTTTATGATGACATAGTTGTATCTGGGAAAGACAAAAATGAATTTGATGACAGATTATCGTTAGTCTTGGAAAAATCGAGTGTGGCTGGTTTGACAGTTAGGAAGTTCTCTAGTGTCATTTTTTTATAGATAGTATTACTTTTTTGGATTATCAAATTGACAAAGAGGGGTTGCATATTCCTCGAGAGCGAGTGAGGGCTATTACTGAGGCTCCACCACCATGTAATGTACAAGAAGTTAAAGCATTCTTAGGTCTTTGTTAACTATTATTCTAAGTTTGTTGAAAATATGTCTTCAAAAGCAGGGGCTCTATATTATTTGTTAAAGAGTAATAGCAAATTTATTTGGGGTAAGGCACAAGAAGTAGCTTTCAATAGAATTAAAGAATCTATTTTATCTAATAATGTACTTATACACTATAACACGGAATTGGAGTTAGTGGTAGCGTGTGATGCTAGTCCTGTGAGTCTAGGAGCAGTCCTATCTCATAGATTTTCCGATGGCACTGAAAAGCCAATAGCTTTCGCTTTTCGTACATTGTCTGAGTGTGAAAAAAGATATGCCCAGATTGATAAAGAAGCATTAGCGTTAGTTTTTGCAGTAAAATACTTTCATCAATATTTATACGGTAGGAAGTTTATTTAAAAAACAGACCATAAGCCTTTAATTAGTATTTTTGGTGAAAAAAAAGGCATACCAACTATGGCTGCTCACAGACTGCAACGCTACGCTGTATTTTTATCTGGTTATTCCTATGAAATAGAATTTATTAAAGGGATTGACAATGGTAACGCGGACGCATTATCTAGATTACCAGTAAGTGGAACAGATTCTATTAATGATGTTGAATGTGATACATTTTATATTAATCTGATTACTACCAATGTCAAAACAATTGCAGATTTGGACATTTGTATGGAAGTAAAAAAGATAAAATATTGAGAGAAGTGTTTTTAAGTATTTTGTAATTACTTCTTTATGAACCTTGCACATTCGACAAGGATAGTAAATTCCTGTAATTCTGCATGTGATCTTAAATAGAGTATGGAACCATCTCGTATTTAACTTTTAGAATGTCTCCAATAACCTCTCCCCTTTTTCTTTTTAAAAACGTGTGCGTCGGGACGTACCGCAAAAGTGAGAACTAAATTTTCAGGTTATTGATTTTGTAGTTGGTAGGAACATGGAGATTAAATTGGTCATCTTAATATTAATTATTTCCTACTAATATAATGGTAACACTTTCAATAGCTCGTGCATGTTCTACATTAACTTTTAATTTATAAATTATCACATAAATATTAACTATTTTCTTCGGGTTCAACATCAACGCTTTCAATATTTGGTGCAAGTTCAACATCAACATTATTATCATCTACGGGTTCAATCGTAATACTTTGTCTATTTTCTAGTGAAATTGATGAAACAATGGGCTTATGATAACTATAATGCGATATAAATGTTTTTGATTAAAGAGTATAGAGAAATCGAGAGAAAACTGCATCTAATGTAGTGCCATATCTTGTTGTAGATTGCAAGGGATCATTATTCATTGTCAATTTAAAATTATCTTTTAGAAACTGTAATAGAGGCTGTGATTTTTGTGTAGCAGCAAAGTTAACGTTAAAGTCTCCTGTCAATATAATAGGTAATTCATGATACTTTTTGTTTAAAATAAGTGAAATATCTTCACTGTATGGTAACAAATGAAAGTGCAAGAATTTTCTTATATTTTCGACTGTCTGATTTGGTGAAATGTAAACTGTAATTAAAATAATATTGCTTCCAAAAATGGAGACAAAGATGTATAACAATTCATCAATCGAGAACGGCTGGTCCGATTTGGATCAAATTTTTTTTAAGATGTTCGTAACTGCCAGGAGAAGGTTTTTATGAAATACAATTTTAGGAAAATCCGCCGGAAAGGTAGGAAATCTCAAATCTGTATGTCAAAAATATAACAGTGGCGCAACAGTGCATTATAATATTATATTGGTTGCTATTGGTTAATCGGGCATGTTTGTTGATTTCATATAATATAAAAATGAATCACAGAATGTGTTGCTAAGCGCAATAATTCTACTGTACGTGTGTTGTGACTGAACTCCTCCTAAATGGTTAGACCGATTTTAATGCATTTTTGGTATGCGTTTGCGTTTATTCATCTGATTTTAGTACGGTTAGGATAGGTTAGGATTTTGTATTAATTGATTATATCAATCCACCATAGGTAGAATACTTAGGTATAACTTGGTATAACTTTGATACTTTAGAGTTAAATCATACACTAACGTACATACAGCACGGGGTCCGCGATCTACCGCAGGTAGATTGCCTACCTGATAATGTACTGCTGCAAATCGGCCGTAACACGTTTGGGTACAGTAGACCCTAAACGCAATACGTTTAGGTACAAATGAATACACCGTTTGGGTACACCATATCTCTAGAAAAATAACACGTTTGGACATAGGTATTAATATGACATTTAGAAAAACCTAGAAAAATAACACATTAATACTTAATCATTAATTTTAAATTTGTAGAGCCTATAAGCGTTATCCAGGAGACACCATGAGGAGGTTGGCTCTATTTAGTCTCTAAATATTTTAGTATAATGTTTAATTACTTGACATAGTTTTTAAATTATTATTTATTAAATTATATACTATTATACCATTATTATTTATTATTTATTATTAAGTCTTTGTATATATTACAATTATTCTGCCGTCCTAAGGAAGAATGCCGTAAGTTTCCTTCCTGCCATTTCGAGAAAAATGAATTTTTATGTTTAGTAGTTTTTGGTAGTTCTATTTTCATAAATATAATATTTTTCAAAGTAAAATACATATTTTCTTATGGAAATATACTCAATGAATGCAATGGAACTATTCAATTTTATTTAAAATTTTTAATTCACCAAGATATGCTTGTTTTGATATTCATACTAAGTACGTACTTAATTATTTAGAATAGGTTACTTGGCAAAAATGCCGTAATTCTAGTTACGGCTTTTTTCCGTAGCATACCAAAATGTACTAATCACTAACAATTGAAGAAATAACGCCGTATATTATCAATACTAATTTTTAGTTTTAATTTATAACACAATTTGAAAGTAATTACAATATCTTTCTCTTGAAATCAAAGTGTTCTAGTCATTATACATTTATAATGTACATAAAAATTAAAATTAAAATTAAAATATATGCAAATATGAGATACACAAAATAAATTATTAAAAAATATACATGCAGCAGTTTAACATATTATATAATTTAGATGAATTATTGTTTATGTACCGTTATATTTTCTCAGAATTGTTTTCTATTTTTTGGGAGAATTTGACTCAAATTTGAAAGAATATCGTCACGTTTTTCTTTTGGTATTCCACAATTTTCTATATGCGAAGATGGCAGAGTCATTCCTTTTTTGTTCAAATACTTTTTTTCATATCTTTCCATTGAAAAAAATCAGAAAAACTCATTTTTTTTATGTTAACATTTCCTTTATTGGCCGTCTAACCTTCATCAAAATAAATAGGTAACTCTGATATATTATTTACGACGAATTCATTATCATCTGAAAATTAGATAGGTACACCCAATTATTTATTTTTCGAATGAAATAAATAATAAATAATAATCATCTAATATTTTAAGTAATAATTTTATAATATTATATATAATTTTATATATAATATAATACAATATATAAATATATATTATATAAATATTATTTTACTATTTTACCTTGAATGAGTTCTTCAATTCCATCTAATAAGTCTGATGCAATTGTAGTTGTTGAGTCTGGTGAACCTGGTATAACATTTATGTTTGGGTCATAAACAAATTCATGTTGTGTATTCATTGCAAAAATAAAAATTTAACTTCGTCAATACACTACGATATATCATAGATAACTGAACGAAATATAGAATGTGTATGGTGTACAACAGCAAAACTCCCAACATTACTGCCAAGAAGTAAATGGAATGCAATTTGAACATTTAATTTGAAATTTTTTTTTTTAATAAACAGTAAATGTATAAAAATATTTGTTTTTAATTTATTGGAGTTCCAACGTTAATTAATCACCGTAATCTGAGGATACTTTGCACCAGGGGAGTCAACATTGCACCAAAATAATTTTTTGTTATCAATTGACATAACTTGGAAACTAATTTAGGTATGAAACGATTCAAAAAAAAATCTCGTTCCTAACTTCATAACCAATGATTGGACCGTTTTTATTATCAGTATCAAGATTTCCCTAGAAAATAAGTGTCCGTGATAAGGAACGTTATCACCTACAGCAAAACGTGCATGAAAAAAATTGGCCAAGTTCACACAATAAAAAAATATTTTAACAAGTAAGTTATTATTTTATATATTATGAATGTTGTCAGGATAAAGAATACATTGAATTTTATTATGATTTTTTCTTGATTACTTTGCTGGCACTAAATTTGTTAAAAAAACTAAAAAATACCTTATTTTTC
>NC_042493.1:35545978-35547420 GCF_005508785.2 Acyrthosiphon pisum | reverse complement strand
TGAAAATAATGTAATGACGAGGTGCCACTATGTGTATAATACTATAATGTTTATGCCTATAACAGCTGAGATAATTATATAAAATAGTACTTACATTAAATATTTAAAAATCCGTCGTCCGAGGTTGTTGTACACTAAGTTAAGGATGATATTAAAATGTTACCTTGTGTATGTGAGTTGTTTGAATCACGACGTCACGTTAAATGAAATACTAATAGGCAATAACTATCAAAGTTTGTATTATTTGTTAATCGTCGACCGTCGTTATCAACGCGGTGTCGGTATCCGAGAAATAGCAATATTTATGAGCTAAAAATAGTTACCAGTCTATTGGTTACCACTATTATTGTCTATTAGCATATTGTTCTGTGCTATTAGTCTAAGTTTTGGTATCGACGACAATAACATTGAATCTAATTTAACAAGTACGATATAGTGATTTAAAATCCAAACATCCAGGCTTCGTTAGTAATGTAAAATAACGATTGGTAAAAAATATCTATAGTTATTGTTTTAGAGACTTATTATGAACACGTCTTGTAGTTTAATTTACAAAAAACTGAAATTCAATTAATAATATTATGTTATGTGTATGTATATTTCTTATAATTAATTGTTATTAATTTTTTTTTTTTACATTAGGGTGTGCCTGGGCACACCTGGCACACCCTGTAGATCCGCCTATGAGAATCCTGTATGTTTTGTTGCGTTACAACATTTCAAGGCACTTACTAAAATAAAGCAATGTATTACACTTGAGAGTGACTTAGAATCCATCCATATAAATACCTGAAATTTAATGTAGGTATCTGTTATGATTAAAATGAAGAATTTGTCATTTGTGCCTGAATGGTAATACAAAAAACTCATGCGGTTCTATGTATGTACTTTATTTTAATCAGGGCTGTCATACCCAAATCAGTATAATTATGAATTTATATTTATGTGCTAATGAGTATATAGTAATTTACATTTTTATTTTTTAAGTTAATCTTTATCACACAATGTAAGTTTTGATATAAAAATGTATGTATTAATTAGATAGTAGGTAGCATTAATTGTTTTTATTTTTTTACTAATAAATTAAAGTACTTAATGAAATTTGTAATCCCTAAGTGGCTGAGCGTATACTATTGTTGCTATATTGCTTTCAAATTGTATGTAATTGGGGAAGCAGATTAACAAAACGCAGTCTGGTGGAAACAATTTGTACCTTCCGATTCGGGATGTATAGATATAGTTTTGTTGGTAATTTTACTTTTTATAAGAAATTAATTTTGTTATCGAAACTTTATACGCTTTTATAGCTAACTGTAACATTGGTAAGTATAATTTCTACTAATATTATCAAATACATTCAAATACACTTCACTTAAAGCAGAATTTAAGCGAAATTTCGGGAAATACATACAATCTCCCGACTCGAGTCCCGACTCCACGTA
>NC_042493.1:35514510-35545878 GCF_005508785.2 Acyrthosiphon pisum | reverse complement strand
TCCATCTTAAAATCTAGACGCGAGTTTTTTTAGAATATAAATTGAATCTCGAGGTGTCGGTGCGTCGAACCTCGAAGTTTTCAAAACAATATGACCAATATTGAAGGAGCTAGTATTTCAAAATTTACGTCCAGCCGTTTCAATTTTGTATTGTTAGCTCAAATACATTAGAGTGAATTTACCTATTATTAGATAGGTTTTAATAATTTATTCTTATACACCTATCGATTTACATTTACATGAATAAATAATGAGCTACACGTCTACTATACGCGAAGTAAAGTTCAAAATAATTATTAGTCAAAAGGTTAAAATATACCTACGCATACCATTCTATGTTGGTACAAATGTTCGGGAATTCGCTGGTTTTTTTTTTTTCTCCATGAAATTTCGGGAAAAGTGCCTGATGCCCGCCCGTGGCGATAGTAGGTAATGCAGCTGATGGACTGTGATCCCGCCGATGATGGTGCTGCGGGTGGTGGTGGTGGCAACTCACAGCGGAAATGATTATGACTGTTCTGGATAAACTCGCAGCGGCAATATATCAGTCGGCAAACAATATACGGCGACGGCAAACAAAATACGGCGACGGCAAATATAAGCGGCGGTAACGTTTATGACCAGCACGTTCTAACCTACCCACGGAGGGTGGCCGAGAACGTGGTGCGCGGAGAATCGAACAAAAGAAAACGAAAAGACGACGGCGGCGGCAGTTATTCTGCACGCTCTGACCCGTATTTTCGCGGAGGATAGCTCTAGCAGTTTAGGCCGAATATTTCCAATAGTTCTAGCCTTCCCAAAGGTGGCCGATGTTACGTGCAGCCCTTTCAGAATCCAAACGATGATGTAGTTTGAAATAATAATACTAATTTCAAAGTAATAAAATGTGTTTTAATAATTTAGAACAGTCAATTATGAAAATATAGTAGTAATGTAGAATGATTTCGTGGTAGTAGCGGTGTAGCGGTGTATAATGGCTGGTGGCGTGAAGTGACTTCGGTCTTGCTGGTCCAGGTACATCTGATCAGGCTGTGCTCCTGTCTCCCTTATATATGCTGTCAGCTCCTTTGATCTGGTCAGTATACGGAACTCGCAGGTGCCTTGGGTGTGGTCGTAAAAGTTGTTGTTGTCGTACTGAAGAAACCACCGTCTTGTGTTCATAGGTTGTTATGCTAAATGCTTTTACAAGGAGAACCGCATAGTATGGTTCGAATAAGTAAAAGCGGTTATAATACCTTCAGTTATACATTCTAATACATGTCCATTACACCGAGAACCGTGGTTATATTAGCCAGTCACTGCTGGAGCTATAAAATAGACAATTTGTCGTGTCGGCCGGGCTCCCTTATATGTAGTTCGCCGGTCGACAGTGCGTGTAGAGTTTGTATGGTTTCGCGTGATCGCCTATGCGTTCGGTATTGGTGCGCAGTCTTCACTCGGGGAAGCGCGCACTCTATTGACACTGATGAACAGATAAAATACTTTTTAAGTTATTGATGTTAGAAAACAAAAATTACGAGGACGAAGGCCAACAGTAAATCCAACAGATCTATCCTTAAACTTGGCATATCTGGGGTAACAATGCAAAAAAAAAAATGTATTAAGCCTTTGTGAAGCAAATGTCATTCCAAACATTTACCAAGAGTTTTATAGGAACCTAAGTACAAACCTAACAGCAGATTCGGATGATGAATAAAATTGGGTATTCATTTTTATTTTTAACCACTAAGATACTAAAGAGAAGTCTTAACTTGTTACACAAAATATCATTTTTTTTTTTATTTTATTAATTTAATTTTAAGTTTTTCTTGTTAATTATTATAATATTATTATTATTATTTTATTACTAGATTAAGTTTTATTATAAACTAAAAAGACTGTAATTAAGTTTGATAATTTAAGTTTTTCTTGTTGATTATTATAATATTATTTATATTATATTATTATTTTATTACTACATTATATTTTATTATAAACTGAAAAGACTGTACCTAATTAAGTTTGATAATTTAATTTTTCTTGTTGATTATTATAATATTATTATTCAAACTAAAGAGAGAATCATGAGGAGTTTCGACTTGTGATACAATATATTTTTTACTAATACTAATAGAATATAAATAAAGAATATGGTATTTGATTTTTTTTTCACCTTTTGTATAGTAAAGTAGTTATAATGCTCCATAAAAAAGTAAAAACATAATATTAAAAAAAAAAAAAAACATTGATTGTTTTAACTTTCAGATGGTTATAATATTATTATTATGAATTTAAAAACTATAATTAATGATATTTATGGCCAAAGATAAATCAAATGAAAAAAAGGTGGGCAAGTGGATGTCGCTCTGCTGTACAGTAGGTTACAAATGTGTCACTGTATAATGGATGGTATTAATTTTGAATTCAATGATGAAATATCATTGTATAAGAAAAACGATTCTGAGCGGAGCGGTATGTCAGTTTAGGTATAAGACATATTATATACTTTCTATGGTATTAAAAAAAAATTGACCTATAATAGGAAGGTACCTATAATAAATTACAAATTAATCATATCGCAATATCCATTAGGTACTTATAACACGTTATACATCAACAACAAACCGTGATACTATATATAATAGTTTACTTAAGAAGTTTCAAGTATACCCACGAAATATATTATACAATCACAACAAAATAACTAAAATAGTTAATCCAGATTTTTAATATGTAATTTCGTCCAAATTTGAACTTAAAATGAGAATAAAAATAAACTGTGCTTATGTATTTTTTAGATTTTTTAACTAGATTCATTTTCCCATCAAACAAGATACTGTTGAAGAAAATCGAAGCAGTTTTACTGCCCCAAACCGTGATGACAGACACAAAAATAAAAAAATAAAAAAACACACATCATTGTAAAATCAATACATTCATCGTTCCACTCAGTATCTAAAAAAGTAGTGCAATAAGGCCACAATGACAAAAACGTTTACTTTTGGTTTTTAATATTATGTAACTAGAATGACATTTATTATTTGTTAAAATATGAATCCTACTTTCTTTATCACAACAATATTTTCTATCAAATACAGTACTAAATAATTAATATGTGCCAACAGAATAATTATCATTTAACTAAGAACATTGAATTTGATTTCCTGAACAATTGCTGTTTTTGAAATGTTGCCTTATTGTACTGGTAGTGCGATTTTATAATTGGTAAATCACGGTCACGAATTAAGATATAAGGTTCTATACCTGCCAACATTTCCTGCATTAATTTAAATAATATTATAATTATTATTTATTGTAAATAATCATAGGTCCCAAATGATTGACTGTATAGTACGAAAATCTTTCTTTGTTTTTTGAAGTAGTTGAATATTTACAGATTAATACAATCTTAAATTATTTATAATAATATAGTACCTATATGTATTATTAATATTGTATTGGAATTGTCAGTGATATTTATATATGAAAGGTACATTTTATTTATCTGTAGGAGAACATTTTTATTCACAGTGGGTATAGTAATAGTGACTCTTGATTATTGAATTAAGTTTTAATATAAAACAAAATAAAAATAAAAATATTGAAGTGTAAAGTGTATAGTGTATTTTAAAAGTATGGGTAAGGCACAATACACCCAAAAGTTCAGGGAATAATAATGGCTCACTGATGCACTTTTCAAAGATTGGTTGGTGAAGATCGAAGTAGATCGAAATAAAGCTCGATGTATGTTTTGCAAAACTGAAGTAGTTGCTAAACTGTATGATCTTCTCCAACACACGAAATCCAAAAAGCATATTGAGGCTTCAAATGGATACGCAACTAAGATCTATGGCAAATTACACAAAACCTCATTCCTTAAAAACAAGTGATGCAGAAGGTACGTTAGCATTGTTTATAGCGGTTCATTGTTCCATCCTTACATGTGATCACTTAGGAGTTTTGTGTAAATCCAAATTTAATGATTGTGAAGCTGCAAAAAATATTAAATTACATAGAACAAGATGTACTGACATAATAACCAATATATTGTCTTCACATTTTGAAACAAGTCTGCGTACAAGCTTAGGTAATCAGCCATATAGCATTTTAGTAGATTAGTCCACAGATATAACTGTGACAATATATTTAGGAATTACTATCATGTATTTTAAGAAGGAACTGGGATAAATAACTTCTACATATCTGGCTTTAGTGGAAATGGAAGCTTGTGATGCTGAAGCTATCACAATTGGTATAAAAACCACTTTAAAGAATAAAGGATTGGACCTTCAAAAATTAATAGGTATAGGCACCGACAACGCTTCAGTAATGGTTGGAATTAGTGATCTCGTTTTTGTACGTGAATATGAATGTACGTGTTCACGTATACCTACCGTGATCACATGAATGAAACAAATTAAATCACGTATGGTTAATACACGTGAACACGTGCATTAGTATATTCACGTGAACACGCGAATTAGTTTATTCAAGTGAAGTGGCGAACAAATGTATTTATAATTTTATTGATTAGCTTCATGATCTTGTAGTGCCCGTTGCGTTTGTCTTATCTTATCTGGTTGTTGAATAGGTTAGGGTAGTGGTGTTTCGGGAAATTTTTTTTGTACACGATGTCCGGTTGCAAAAATAGAATTCACACATACACTGATAGCATATTTTTTATTGGACGTTACAAATTATATACATAACTATGACTTTATTGTCGTTGATAAAAATATACTAAGGTGGTATACAAGTATACGACGCGTTTAGTTTGCGTTCAACCATTAAGTGATCGCATTCATTAAAAACCAAAAGTTTTCTTGACAAAATGGCAGATCGCGCCTTTTGCGATTTATGTGACGATAAAAGCAATAATGAATATTCATGTGTAGGCGGCACTACTGGGTCTTTAATAAGGCATTTCCAAAATGTTCATGGTATTAAACCTTCAGAAGAGTCTATAAGAAAGAGGTAATTAATAAATTATATTTTTAATTTAATTTAAGTTAAAAATGTTTACGAAATATGTTAAAATCGCGAAAATTTGTATTTATTTTGTAGCTCAAAATTCATAATTTTTTTTGTATTCATACCTAAGAATTTAAAATTTAATTTAGGTTGTCCATAAGTTTTGCTCACAATTATTATGAAAAAATCGAGTGTAAGTCAATTAAAAAAAAAAAATTACGAGCGTCTAAATTTTAAACGTTTACGATACTAAAAATTTAAAAATTTAAAAATTCACGATTTTCTATCAAAAGGTTTTAGTTATAAGATAAATAAATAAAATATCCGAGACTGACAAATCGTCTACGTTCAGAATCGTATTTCGTATACAATGATACCGCTATCATTGCATTCAAATTTAACACATCCATTATAGTGACCTATTCTATGACCGAGGTCGACTCACCCCCAATGTACAGCAGAGCAAATTCCCGATTTTATAAATGTGTAAATACAAAAATACAAATATATTTTTAGATACTCCTTACAGTTTTTAGTACATTTTCAGAAATGTTTGATAATTTATATACGAGACAAATTTCCAATATTATATAATATAATTTTCTAATAAATTTACAATTTCGTAATAAATTATGTTTTTTTTTCAAGCCATTAAAATCAAATAATTGTTAGGTTACTTAAGTACAAAGATGCCATAGTAATGAAGTCGTCAATTTTATTTTAAATATTTTACAAGTTAATAAACATGTTTTGTAATATTATAGAATTCTCGAGTTTAACACTTTTAATAAAAAAAATTTAAACTTTAAAAAAAAATTATTATTTTATTGTTTGACTAGGATGCAAGTAATTTATTAATAAATATATAATATTCAATAAATACGTATTGCAGGTCTCAATTGGGGTCTAATCACCCATCTAATGATACCCAAGAAGTTATAAGGTCTGGTAGTTCTGAACATGAAAATAATACAACTTCCATCAATCAAGATGATGACACAAATCTAGTTAATAATACTACTACATCTTCCTCAAAATTAGAAAATAATGAGGAATCAAAATCTAGAAAACGTCGTCGTATTTCTAAAAAATGTGGGTTTAATAGTGATCGTGAATGTAATTATGAAAAAACAGAACAAATTTACCAAGCACTGGCTATATTAATTGCAATGAATCAGTTACCTTTATCATTTTGCTCGAGCCCTGGATTTTGTCAGTTCATGGCTGTTGTGGAGCCTAATTATAAAATATGTAGAGATCAAGCAATGAAAAAAAGACTACATGCATTGAAGTTAAACGTTGAGGACAAAATAAAAAATGAATTGCAAAATGTGAAAAGTGTAGTTTGCACCACTGACGGTTGGTCTTCAATAGCTCAAAACTCATATATATCGTTAACTGCTCACATAATCGATAACCAATGGTCACCAAAGTCATTTACTTTGGCCACACAAGTAATGACAGAACGTCACACAGCAGTAAATCTAGCCGAAAATTTAACTTGTATTTTTGAAAATTGGGAAATTAATGGTAAAGTCAGTACTGTAATTACAGATAACGCAAAAAACATAGTAAATGCTGTAAAATTACTAAATATTACAATAGACAATGAAAATATGGATCTGACATGTGCAGCTCACAGTTTACAATTAGCCATTAATGTTGCAATAAAATAAGAAATATTTTCAGATATAATAAAACAGTGTAGTGCTGTAGTTGGACATTTCAAACACTCGAATGTAGCCAAAGAGTCATTATTCAACAAACAAGAACAGCTAGGACTTCTGCATCAATCATTAGTGCAATGCTGTAAGACACGATGGAACTCAGTATATTTAATGTTAGACCGCCTTTTAAAAAACAGAAGTCTAGTTTCAAATGTATTGGCAGATAGAACAGTCACATATTTTTACATTGCGCAAAAATTAGAAATAACTGAATCCCAATGGATAAAACTAGAAAATCTCATAAGTCAACTCAAGCCGTTATATGTTGTAACAAATCTATTTTGTTCGGAGAACCATTCGCCAGTGTCAATGGTTATACCATTATTATCAAAATTATTGGATTGCCATTTTAAGCATAAAGCAGCTGATGATCAATATATCACTGATTTCAAAAATACAATTATATTTGAAATTAAAGAACGATTCAAATTTGAACGTAATGAAACAAGTTCTGTCTCTGTCAGACAAATCCTTTCTAGATCCTCGATATAAGGATTTAGAGTTTGAACCCACCCGAGTAACAATTTTAAGGTTTAGTGTCGGTTCTGGAGTACCGTGCATGTAACACAGTGCACATACTGTCCTAGAGTGCAGGATAAATTGTTTATGGTGCACATTCGGTGCTCAAGGGATTTTAAATACGGTTAAAAAAAAAACCGTGTCTACTATGCGCAGCCGTGCAAACTATGTACTGCGCACCAAGGGTACAACCATGCATAACTCTACGGTGCAGCTAATGTGTATTGGTGTCTGAATATGTTTGAAACCATTCTTATTTTGCGTACATGCCATTATGATACTACGGTGCACAAAAATCTCTGTACATCGAAAGTGTGACGGTGGGTAAAATTACCGTGTTGTCACCGTACAGCGGTGTCTATAAACATTGTTAATGTATATTATCGTCGGTGATAATGCAAATACTCCGTAACTCCAAAAATACCAAAAATGAGTTACATACATCAATCTTTTCAGAAAAAAATAACCTGTATTTTGTTGTAAGGTACCCACTAAGGTATAAATATCGTGTAAAAACTTTAATTTCCAAAGAGGTAATAAACTGTGAAGTAATAGCACGTAAATCCGTTATCATTTTTTTTGATGAAAATACTCCACTGTATATATCCGTTATATTATTATGTGTATTAAACACAGACACACGGTATAAGAAAAAAAAGAAATAAGAAATCAAAGCTTTAATAACTATAGAATTCATTGGTTAATTAATTCATTTAATTCTGTATAATATACCCTAATATAATTACCCTAAATATATTTTTGTGTCTCCTGAAAAGTTGACTTTTTGGTGTTACATATATATAAATGTATCCGTATTTATAGCGTTATACAATAATCATATAGTATAATAATATAATTTTTTTTTCAATAAATATCATAGCTGTTATCACTTATAATCTTTAAAAGTTTAAACTATGCGAGTATGCGACTTGTCTATAATTATTGAGACGTGAAAAAGCGTGTTACGCGTCTTTCTATTAGTTCAACTTTGTTCAATTAGTTCTACTTTGTCATGGTAATACCAAGATACTCAATAAGATAGTTTCCATCACGGCGTACTTAGCTCTCGATCGTCGATATATAGTGAGGACGATGAAGCAACTTTTCATAAAGTGTGTGACAATTATCTCCGCCATTCGTTGAAACGTGTTGAAAAAATAATATAGCCCAGTTTCTATTTGTTACATAGGTAATATATTATGTTCTATATTAAAATGCTAATATTGTTATACGAGGCGTGTCCAGAAAGTAAGTGTACTCAATTTTTGTAGGTTTCAAAAAAATTTATTAAAAAAAAAAAATAACGTGGTTACATTAATATATTTGTGTGCTATTTTTCTACATAGTCACCATTTCTTTCAATGCAGGTTGTGAGACGGCAGATTAATTTTTTTATGCCTGCCTCGTAGAACTCTGCCGCCATCTCCTTTGTCCACTTGTCGACCGCCCCCTTCACTTCCTCGTCAGCTGAAAATTTTTTTCCACCCATGTGCTTCTTCAGGGAAGTGAACAAATGGTAATCTGAAGGCGCCAGGTCGGGGGAATACGGGGTGTGGTTCAAAACATCCCATCCAAATGAGTCCAACAATTGCTTCGTGACATTGGCCGTGTGGGGTCTGGCGTTGTCGTGCAGCAGGCAGACTCCGCTCGTTAACAGACCCCTCCTTTTATTTTGAATAGCTCTCCTCAATTTTTTTAGGGTCTCACAATATCTTGCTGCGTTGATGGTCTCCCCCTGAGGTAAATATTCAATCAAAATGATGCCTTTGTGGTCCCAAAACACTGATGCCATGATTTTTTTGGCTGAAATGGTGGTATTGAACTTTTTGGTTGAGGGTGAAGTGGTGTGACGCCACTGTTCGGACTGTCTCTTAGTTTCAGGTGTATAGTGTGCAACCCAAGTTTCATTTCCAGTAACAATAGACTTGAGAAAATTATCACCGTCCAGTTCATAGCGTTCCAAAAACTCTCTAGAGGCTTGCACTCGATTCAACATGTGTTGTTCAGTAAGCTGTTTTGGGACCCATCTTGCGCACAGTTTATGAAATCCAAGTGTTTCTGTGATTGTTTCGTGGAGCAGAGACCTTGACAGTTGCGGAAACATTGCAGAAAGTTCATCCAGAGTCAATCTGCGATCGTCACGAACCGCATTCTCGACTTTTTCACAATGTCGTCAGTCAAAATCGACGGTCTCCCACTCCTCAGATCGTCATGTACATTCGTACGGTCGTTTTTAAACTCCCTACACCACTTGTATACACTGGTACGATTCATATGGCCTTCACCATAAACGGTTCGTACCTCATTAAAAATCTCATGTGGAGATTTTTCCTTCGCAACAAGGTAACGGATAACAGCGCGGATTTCGCACTTGGCGGCAGACTCGATCGACATGTTTAACAAGAAAAATTCGTGAGACTACAGTTTAAAACGTACTGAACTCGTTCTGGTCTTGTTTTAAAGGTTAGGAGTAACGCTATACGGCAGTGTAGCCAACATGGTAAAAAAATATTCCCTATGGCCGTGAGAGCCTCAGTCACTTACTTTCTAGACACGCCTCGTAATAATGTACCTATTTTTTTTATTACAAGTTGGTTTTTCTATTTTTATTCAAAAATATTTTCTATGTACAATGAAATATATCTAGTTTATAATATTAGGTATGTTCTTTTTATTAAATATAATAATATATGTTTAATGTTTATACTTATATATTTTTTCTTACGTAATATTATAACATGTTTTATATCAAAATTTTAATATTGTTATAATAATGTAAATAATATGTACCCTTTTTATTTTTTTACAAGTTGGTTTTCTATTTTTTTTCAAAAATATTTTCGATGTATGAAAAAATATTTCAAGTTTATAATATTAGGTATGTTATTTTTATTAAATTTTATAATATACCTATGTTTAATGTTAATATTTAAATTTTTTATTACAAGTTGGTTTTCTATTTTTTTTTAAAAATATATTCTATGTAGGTACAATGAAATATATCTAGTTTATAATATTAGGTATGTTCTTTTTATTAAATATAATAATATATGTTTAATGTTTATACTTATATATTTTTCTTACATAATATTAAAACATGTTCTATATCAAAATTTAAATATTGTTATAATAATGTACCTACTTATTTTTCTTATTACAAGTTTTCTATTTTTATTCAAAATATTTTCCAGGTATACCTAGGTGTGGTATGAGTTTTAAGGAATTTATATTTAAATTTCCTTATATAGTTATATATAATATATATTATGTATAAACTGTACAATGTTATTTAAATAACAACAATCAAAAATATTTAAATACTATAGAATCGTCTAAGAATTCTAACTAAGATAGTGGCCCGATAGGTAGGAATTAGGATTTTAAAACGTAGGTTAATAGGGTGTTTCAGGTTCGAAACCGTCATACTCCCTAAAAGAATTGGCGTTTTTTTTTTGTTTTTTATCACTGTATGTGCACGGTATTTTTCAACAGTTGTACACGGCTATGACACTGTACTTTTATTCACTCTAGCACGGTTGCAACACTCTAGTCTGACAAATGAACAATAGTTATAGTTGCACATTAAAACGGTTCTTGAACCGACTATTGAGTTTTACCAGCACGGTGCTTCCCATGTAATAAATCGGTATTAATTTTGATCAAAAACAGTGCTGTGAACCGTTATAGCATGGTAAAAAAAACCTAAACATTGATGTAGGGCACCCAATGTACACCAACATTGTTACTCGGGCAATCTTATTAGAGAAAAAATTCGTATAGATGTAGAAGATTTGCTAGAATGATTTGACGAACAAGAAATTAATTTAGAACAAATCCCACCAGTTCAAAGCGATCTTGAGTATTTATACGGAAATACAATAACAGCTGATGATATTTTAACTAATCAACTTCAAATTTACATTGCTGAACCTCCATTACGTTTCGATCAAAATCCATATGAATGGTAGAAATCGATAGAAAATAAATATTCAATTCTTGCAGCGTTAGCAAAACAATATCGCACTATTCCTGCTACATCAGTGAGCTCCGAGAGATGTGTGATGGAGTGAGCTCCACTGCTGGAAATATAGTGACATCTAAAAGAAGCTGTTTATTGACAAAAAATGTTAATATGCTGATATTTTTGTTCCAAAATAAATACTTTTTTTGTTTATTTATAATGATTTATTATTATCTTATTATGTATATATTATTGTCAATTCATATCAAATTGTCTTAAGTTAGTCTATAGGTTAGGTTTTTCTAAAGTAAAACATTAATTATCATTATTATTTGATGAGCATACTTAATCTAGTTAATATTTAATATTTATACTTTATGTTATTGATTATTAAAATAATTTAATCTATATTTATGTTATAAGATCATCTTTGTTTTACGAATAAAAGTAGAGAACTTAGTAAAATACGTGAATACACAAATTCACGGATTCACGTGAACATAATATTGTACGGATTCACGTGAATATAATATTTCACGGGTTCACGTGAATAATATTATAAATTCACGGACAATTTTAAGCAACGGGTTTCATAAATCGAATCTTTATTTCACGTGAACACGCGAAATAATGAGCACTAGTTGGAATTAACAATGGGGTGTATAAAAAATTAAAAGAAGATATACCAACTTTAATTCATGTCCCTTGTATTTGTCAATCTCTGCAATTGGCTGTATCAGCTGCAGCCAGTGAAACTGTGCCAAGAAACATTGAATATATGATCCGTGAAACATATAATTGGTTTTTCCATTCAAGTCTAAGGCAAGAACAGCACAAAAATGTATTTAAAGCCATAAATGAAGGTCATGAACCATTAAACATTGTGAAAGCTTGTGACACTCGCTGGCTATCTATTGAAACAGCAGTAAGTAGAATTTTAAATCAGTGGTTAGAGTTGAAAACTCTTTTTGGAATTGCAAAACTAAAAGAGAAATGTTATGCTGCAGATATTCTACATAATATGTTTATAGATGATAGAAAACTTGCATATTTAAAATTTTTACATCCAGTACTTGAAGAGATTCAAAAATTTAACAAATCATTTGAATAAAACTCCTCAGCTGATCCATCAAAATTGTTAAATGATTTAATTAACCTTGTTAACTCAATAGCCAGATGGTTCGTTGTGCCTGACTGCAGGCAAAATCCATTAATTTGTAATATGGATAGTTGTGTATCTCCAAATGTTTACTTTGGTTATGAATTCAGTCAAGTACTTAGTAAGCTATATCCGGACGATAAGACAGTTTTAAAGCACCGATGTGTAAGTTCTTGAAAGTCCTACTCAAGCAACTCCATCAAAGGTTGCCTAAAAATGTACAGATTCTTGAAAAGTATCATACATTTCTCCAAAGTCAGCTTTAAGTGTTATTAAAGAACCGTTAACACCTTTAGCTGAACTTTTTCAGTTTGAACCTAGGATAATTGACAAAATTAATATACAATGGAACAATCTTACCAATATAAAATGGCTTCAGACAGATAAAACATTCTTGTTTTGGAAGGAAGTATGTGATTATAGAGATGCCAGTGAAACAAATCCATTTGAAGAACTTTGCACATTGGCAATGCGGTTATTAGTTTTTCCATAGTCTAACGCTGATAACGAACGATTATTCAGTCAGATAAATTTAGTTAAAACAAAACTAAGAAATAGAATGGGATCTAAATATCTGGATTCTATTTTAACTATTAAAAGTGGATTAAGGAGGCAAAATGTTTGTTGTGAGAACTACACGTTACCAATGAATGTCTTAAAACAAATTTTAATGCCTAGTTTCCTAGGACAAGAAGAAGACATACTCATTTAGATGCTCACTTAGATCTCAATATACTTAGTAATATACAATCTGTATCATAAATACAATAAGAATATATGCTAAGAGTAATATAACAGGAAAATAATTTGATGAAAGGAGCCACCCATTGACGACACTTTCTGAGGATTATTAATTAATTACTTAAATAAATTACTTTTTTTTTTTTTTATAACTATAACAGATCACGACACCACTTGCGCTTTAGGCATCTTGGGGGATTACCAGGTATGGTTGCAGAGGCCAATTTTTTGATAAGTGGATTCGAATGAGTACTTAGGTGGTTGTAGAATCTTTTATAGAAACATTTGGATTCCTCTGCTATTGTTTTTAGTTTTAGGTCTGAATGAAGGGAAAAATTTGAGACGTAGGGAGGAGCATTTGTTAGTTTCCTTAGAACAATGTTTTGGAATGCTTGAATTTTGTTTACGTTTGTTTTTTTTGCACTACCCCATAACTGCAGACCGTACGTTCACATTGGTTTGAGTAGACTTTTATAAATAAGAAGTTTGGTGGACGTGGAGATATATTTATTATTGCATAATACCGTTTTTAACATGCGTAGGCGATTGTTTAGAGCTAGTCTTTTGGTTCTTATATGGTGGGCCCAAGTCAGTCTTTGATCCAGTATTAAACCAAGGTATTTCACAGTAGGAGATGTAGGAATGGGTGTACCATATAGAGAAACATTTGGACACGGAGCCTGTCTGAGGGTGAAGGTAGTGTGGATAGATTTACTTTGATTAACTTTGAAACGCCATATGGTAAACCAGTTTTCCATGTAGGCAAGATGATTTTGTAGATTTGAAGAGGCAGTGAGGGGATCGTTGTTGATGGAAATTATCACTTTGTCATCTGCATAGTCGGCTACTGACGTAAAAGGAGTGGTTGGTTGGTCTGAAGCATATATGTTATAAAGGATAGGGGATAATATGCCACCTTGTGGAACACCAGCGTTTATAACTGCTATATCGGAGAGAGCAGAACCGTAGCGAATTTGAAAATGACGTTCTATGAGATACGATTTTATAATTAGATAGTAAGCAGGTGGAAGGAATTTTTTAATCTTATACAGTTGGCCGTCATGCCAAACTCTGTCAAATGCTTGAGAGATGTCTAAAAACACACACGAACAATATAATTTTTGTTCCAGTGCATAGGAAATAGCGTCAACTAATCTGTGCACTTGGTGAATCGTCGAATGAGAAGCACGAAACCCGAATTGGGTATCAGGCAGTACATTATTTTCAATAATAATGGGTAGTATACGTTTTAGAATTAACCTTTCTAGTATTTTAGCAAAGAATGGTAAGAGACTGATTGGACGGTAGGATGATGGTAGATCAGGAGGTTTATTTGGTTTAAGGACTAATATTATAGTTGAAAATTTCCAGAGGAGTGGAAAATACGAAAGTCTAAGAATTGCATTGTATATGTGTGAGATATGGACAATGACTCTTTTTGGGAGACTTCTAGCTACTTCAGCAGTTATAAGATCGAAGCCAGGAGATTTGTTCAGAGAGCTTTTTTAAATGGTATATTTAATATCGTTTGGAGTGAATGGTTTGACTGGTAAAGAGACGGGAAATGGAGAATTAAGAAACTCTTCAACAGTATTCAATTGAGCATCATCACTTATATTAGAGTGTGGCTGGAATGTATTAAATAGATGAAGCTTAAAAAGGTCAGCCTTTTCAGTGTCAGAGCACGCTAAACTGCCATCAGATTTTTTGATTGGAAGATCTGGTGCTTTACAACGTAATATTTGTTTTGTTGTATTCCAGAGGCTACCTTCCTTTGGAGAAAGATTAGATAGATGGTTTTGGAAGGTTGTAGATTTAAATTTGACAAGAATTTTTTTCAGGGAATTGGATAAATGGTTATAATTTTGACGGTGGGAAGGAAGACGAGTGCGTTGAAAGAGGGCTCTGGCTCTTCGCTTTTCAGCAATTTTTGTACGTATATACACCGGAAGCGAGTCTAGGATAACAGGAGGAGGATTTGTGTTTGTAGCCAACCAGGCAGCTCTTTGAATGATATTATTTAGATTATTTAACGCTAAATCTATGTCTTCGGGTTTTTTTAGTTTAATATTTAATTGAATTTCTGCATTGACAAGGTCGTGAAATTGATGGTGATTTGTAAATTTATTAAAAAGTTGTGGTGTTTCTTTTTTAGTTGGAGTTGTATTAAGGGTTAGAAGAACAGAGGAGTGATCTGAATTCAAATCAAGGATATTTTTAGTGGTGCAATATAAATTATTTGGGATTTTGGACACAAAGATATCTAATATATCTGGATTTTTTGAGGAGGAGGATGGCCAATACGTTGGACCCGGAGGAGCTAATACTTTAAATCCTTTAATGTTTATAAAATTATATAATGTAAGACCACGCGGGTTATTCACACGGCAACCCCAAGACTGATGTTTGGCATTGTAGTCGCCGCCTATAATAAAGTTATTTCTAATTGTACTAAAGTACTCCGAAAATTGTGTGTTAGTGACATTGTGTTTTGGAGGAGAGTATATTGCTGCAACAGTGAGTGAAGTATTATTTACAATAAGACTGATAGCACAGGATTGAAGAAAATCTTGACAAAAGTTTGGTAAAGGATGAAAAGCAAGTGTGGATTTTACAAATATAGCAACGCCCCCATGCGCGGTGTTATCTGGGTGGTTAGTTTTGATTATTGTATACCCAGGGATACGAACATAAGAATATTTAGTAAAGTGTGTTTCTGTTATGAGCGCAATATCAATGCGCTTATTATTTAGAACAGTTTCTAGTTCAAGGGCGTGATTTTTAAGTCCATTTGCATTGAATTGTAGAATTAAGAGCGAGTTGTCAGTGACAGAATTTTTATTGTTATAATTAGGCATTTTTTTTATCTATTAAGCTGGAGATTAATTTTGTGAGAAGAGATAACATAGGATGTATGAGAGATTTAAATTCATCAAGAAACGTTGATAACGTTTTATTTATGTCAGGCGCATTGGTTTCTGGATCAGTTGGTATATTATTGGTGTGCGTGTTGTGCGTAGCCTGAGCATATGTTTTTGTTAGAGGTGGTGGTTGACTAGGTAAAGTGTGATCAGGAAGGTACCTTGAACATTTATAGGTTTAGATCTAAGGTTATCATGTATAAAATTACTTGTTGGACTGCGTCTTTTCCGGCGTTGAATCTCTTTGTAAATTGAACAGCCTTTGTAGTTGGCTGGATGGTTCTCTGCAGAGCAATGTGCACATTTTGGAGGAAGATCACGTGAGTTAGGGCAATCAGAAGACTGGTGCTCATCACCACAGCGGACACATCTGGTTAGGTTAGATATTTAACCTATATATTTATTTTTTTTTCAAAGTATTAAACTAATATTGTTTATGTTTATAATATTTATTGATGAAAGATTCACCTACCTTATTTTGTTGTTTTAAACACTTAGGTTTCATGTTTTAAAAATGTATTAATCTAGTCTTTTCCATAATATTATACGAAATAGTGATATGTTCAATACATATGAAACTTTGAATTATTATTATTTTTTTGTTAATAATATTTATTTTAATTTTTTTTGTAATTTAAGTACCTACCTAATGCCTATGCATTTAATATTGTAATACTACTTATACTGTAAAATTGTAATCAATTGTAATCACAATAATAATTGTGATACCAATATATTTTATAATTTAATATGCATTAAATACATTTAATTTTTTGTTGACATTTTTTTGGCCTTTATAGGTAGATTATATTTAAAAAAAAATTAATTTAACCATTTCTAGCTTTTTAAAATATTTTTTGGCCTTATATAGCTTATACTGAAAAAAAAATGAATTTAGCCATATCTAGCTTTTTAAAACTAAAACTTATTTTATAGTCTCGAAAACGGCTATACTGATGGACTCTCGTGGGCCGTAGTATAGTATAAATTATGATTACCATGTAATATGGAATTTTCCAAAGATTCACAAGTCAGACTTTCAATCTCAATAATTTGTAAAAAATCTTCATGTAACATGTTATCCTCACTGACAAGTCTTACAAAAATAGAAAGCTGTTCCTTTGTTGAAATAACTGGTTTCATCGACGAGCACCGAGAAACGGTATCGTGTCATGTGTTTGAAAATCATTATGTACCTATCGTATGTTTGAAATTATCGATAAACGAAATTAAACAAAAATAACATTAATCGCGTTTTCATAATACTGGATTTTACACAATTTTATCTTTACTAATTAAACTATTACAGATATTCTCGACGTTTTTTTTTTTTTTTGTCTGTCATCTACGGCTTGATGCATCATCAAAAAAGTGTCGAACACAATTTCATTTGAACATTGTTTAAATGGCAAGTTTAAAGACGTTTAAAAAAATACACGACAAGGAAATGTTACTTGTAAATAATTATGAATTGAAGCTTGATAAGATACGACTGTGAATACGTGATCGAAATAATGTAGGTATATTATTGGAAATGTACAAAACGATGTGGAGCGACATTTCGGACAATATTTGAGCACGGTGAACATAAACAAGACAATTGTTTTATTATTAATGATCATTATCACGCATTAGATACAGTTAAAATTAAATGCAAAATTTAAAAAAAATAAAATAAAAAAATGTGTTGAAGCTTCACAAGACTCACCCAATCAAATACATCTGAATGAAATTGCGAATTGCAACGTCATCATTTCATCTCAAGTAACTAAAACCGCATCTAAACATATCGTAAAAAGACAGAGAAAAGGAAAAGAACTAGAACCAGTATCACTAAATTTTATACCTCCTTCAGAACTTCAAAATACAATTTCAGGACAACCTTTTCTTTTGAAAAATGTAATCGAAGGAAATAATAAATTTATGATTTTTACAACAGTTCAGAATTGTATATACTTGAAAGAATCACATTTTTGGCTCGATGTTGGAATATTCAAGGCTTGTCCTGGAATTTTTAAACAGATATATACAATACATGGGTCAATTTCACGAGGTATCAATAACAACATTTGTGTACCATTGGTATACGTGCTGATGACAAACCAAACTGAAGATGATTATAAAAGTAGCTTCAAGAGTTGATGAAAATTTGCCAAGAACAACAAATATTGCTGAATCATGGCACTGTCGACTTAATAGGTAGGAACAATGTATCAATAGCCATGACATAATTTGTTGCAGAGTGAACGTTATAACGGGGTTTTAATATTATGTAAAAAATGTTTATAGATTAGTATCCAAACAACCAGGAGTTTACAAATTGATGAGACAGTTCCAAAAAATTCAGAATGAAACTGAAAACTCTATAGAGAAAATCGTTCAAGTCAGAACAAGTAAGAAAAGAAAAACATGCAATGAAGAACTAGAACAACGAATTAAAAGTTTAGTTCTAAGACTAAAAAATTCAGAAATAAATATTGAGTTTTTACGAGGAATATCATATAATTTAAGTTTTTAGTTTTTTTTAATTTAACATTTACATTTATTAATGACTTATTTATTTTACGATTTATATTTTTATATTTAATTTTTTACACAGAAAATCGAATCAACGAATAATAATTATTATGGTAAAATTCGTGTTTTTTTATTTATCGATAATTTCGAACATACGACCTTTCGTACACACAGTCTTTCGTACACTTGAAGTTCGAACACATGATTTTCGAACTCATGACTCCTTATCCCGAGAAACGTTTACACTCGTTAACTTTTTTTGCAATTTTTCTCATTAGTATTGTATTACAGGACTCTATTATATCATTTTTGATAGTTGGACTGATGTACTTATTTCTTTTCCCTAGAACCCTTGAGGAATACCTCATAAAAAATCATCACCTTTTGCTCTATATTAAAGTATGACCCGAAAATGTCCTTGTCTTTAAGTATCTTCTAATAACAACACAATTAAAAATTGAATAAAATAATCTATATAAAAAACCATTAAAGAAATGCATTGTAAATATAAACTCACCCTCAACTGATATGCTATCAATTTCTTTATGATATTGTGCTAATTCTTCTCTGCCACATAATAATATACATTATACATCAATAATCGGTCTAAGTCTTTTCGACTTTTCCGGTTTTCTTCAACTTAAGTCATTTTTAATAGTTGGCACAAAGTATAATACATATTATAATGTAATAAAATAAAATATACATTCTAATGTATTTTAATTTATTCTACGGTATAAAAATAATATTACCTATCTATTTCGATCTATTTATTCAATTATAGATGGTTTTTCTTTGATTAAAAACCTTCAAAAAGTGCTTAGAATCGTCAACTGCTGACAAATGATATTTACAGTTCGTATGATATCGAAAAACCTGGGAAGCATTAATTTATCAGTTGTTAAAAAATTATGCGATTACAAATACCGTAAAACCGGGTAAATAGAAACAAAATCAGTGTTTTTGCTCAACGTCCCCACAATCGAGTTTTCATGTTATTAATATTTTTAATTCACATTATCGATTGTTAACTAGTGCGGTTTTCAAATAATCAAGGATTGATAAGAAAAAAGTGAATTTTTATCAAATTTTGTTTCTATTCAACGCTTAAAAAATATAAATGTAAATACTATACATATTTCTATTGACACCATTTTCCAAAAAATCAGAAATTGAGCATTAAAAAAATTATATAAAATAATCTGTTAATAATACAAATATTTTGACTGAACATAAAAAAATACCAGAAAATACTCGAAAATACCAGTATTTTGATGTATTGATCATTTATAAAGCACAAATATAAAAGTTTGTATTATACTTCAAGGTTCAAAAGTGTTTCTATTCACCCAGCTTTACGGTAACAAAAAAATTAGAACCACATTTGCCTTTTTCCAATTTGAAAATGGTTCAGTTATTAAGTTTCCTAAATATTGACTTCCAACACCACCACTCTAAATAAAACACAGTGTTTACAGAAAACACCACTTTTGATTTCCGAATATCAAAGCCATTTAAATTCATGAAGGCACTTATGTTGGAATGTTTTTTATTACTTTCAAGTATGGGAAAGTTCAAAGTTATACTTTGTATCTGGGACCCACAGATTAGAAATCACCTAGAACAGAAGAACTAGCACTCGATTTTTTTATAAATCAATTTTCTTTTATTGAATTTATATTGAATACAAATGTATTTGAATCATAAACTATGTAAAAATAGTAAAAAAGAAAGGAACTTACAAGTTTTATATCGGTATGTTTTAACGACGATATTTTCAATATCACTGATATTTGTGATTGGTATTATATTATATTATATTATATTATATTCTCCTTAAAAACGTATAAAATATAATATTATAATTATAGAAATAAATAACTCACGAATAGACAGATTCAAAATAAAAAACTTGAAATTATTGGTATGTAAAGTACTATAGTAAGTGCATTGTGGCATTGTGCACACAATCGCTCAATCGCTGTGCACATTTGTACAGTGTAAACATTAACTTGAAACCATTTATAAAACGAGAATAGATAATAATTGTAATTTATCAATTGTATCGGCTGAGGACAACTTGTTTAAAGTTTTGATGTGGATTGCAATAACTGAGGTTCTACTTCTTTAGATGCAGCCTAAATAGTGCACAAATAAACACATTAATATTTTAACATTAATTATTTCTTAATTACCTCATCATTTTCCTAACAATTTTTTTTATTTGTACTAAAATAAGAAAATTAATTAGAAGACCCACTTCTTCTTTGAATTAATGTTGTATTCTCAGTTTAGTCTCTTTTATTACCATTTTATCTTCGTTTGTTATGCCTAGCCACTTTTTAGTTGGGAGTTTGTACACTAAATTAATAAGATGTTCAAATAATATGATTTTGACATGGAGTATCGATAACCCAAATTTTAAAGCATCATTATTTATTTCCTTTTTTTCGAAATTATTAAAATATTTTGAGAACTCGACAAACTTAACCCTTTACTTGGTATTGTATCCTAGGAGATACACTCACTTTTATCATTTTTAAATAATTTAAATATTTATTTTTTCTGTACGTGAAGTGGGGTAAGTGTAACGCAAAATGAAAAGTCATTTTGAATTTGACATACTTTTTTTTGTTTTCACTTAAAGTTGTTATTGTTCCATAATGCAACACCTCTAGATATACATAATTGGAATTTATAGTCAAAAAAGTTATATTATCACTCACCCAAGAATAATTTTTTTTTTTTTTTTAATTTTAAAACGTCAAACTTGCCCCTTTTCATGGGGCAAGTGCAAAATCGGATTGTTTTTGCTATTAGTATTACATAAAATTATATATGGGGCAAGTGAATAATAAAGATAAAAATAAGCTTTAATTTGATTTTTATTTCATTCAAATATCTTGATTCATTAAGAATATACAGGTAGCACAGGAGCTCTTTCTAATTTACATACGTACCATTTTTGCCTAAGCAATTGACCAAATATAAGTTAGTTAATTAGTAAATAATGACTTAGTTTTAGTTAAAATTAATATCGTATAAAGGGGTAAGTATGACATCAAGTGATACACTTTCCCTATGTTACGATTTTACTCTTGCCCCGATGTGTATTTTTACTGGGGAAAGTGTATAATCGCAAAAAACAACGTAAAAATATGTCAAATATGAAAAACAGACAAGTGAATCTGAAGTAAACATTATATAAAGTATTTTTACCTCTTCGTAATTCAAAATTTAATGTTTGTGTTGACAAAAAAATATTTGAAAACACGTTTCCATAGAAAAATACGATCTACTTTTGTAAAAAAAATATATTTTGTGATAACAGCATGATAGATGCTAGTACAGTGCTGCAAATTATATTAAAATATACAATGCAACTATCACCTGACGAATTTCTAGTTTCACTATCAATAGATTAAATACTGATCATGATAACATCTGGTTTTACACTTACCCCGTTTCTACACTTACCCCACTTTACCTTATACATTTTAACGTTAGTAATGCTACACTGTTTGATTACTATCATATTTTTATTTCCCGTATAAATTTTATCATACTTTTTCCGTTAAGCATGTGGTGGGCCACCGGCCTCACCACATTGCTCTCACCCCTCCGGTCTCGCGTCCCAACGTTGGCAACACCGCTCGGCACCTCCGCGGCGTTCGCGCCTTCGAAGTATCGGGCGGCTGACACGGCCTAGTCTTTCTTTTACCCGCTTCTGGTGATAACCTGTCCGTCCGCATCAAGTTCCCTCGTGCTGACAGCACGCGCACGTGTCCGTTTCCACCGTCTTGCCGCCGCGACCACAGGTCTTTGGGCTCTGCAACGGGGATCCGACCGTAGGCGAAAGTCATCAACGACCACGTTCACGCGACTCGCGACACGCAAAAAGAATTCCCCCAAACTCACGCGAGACCGGCTTACGCCTTTAATATATTTGTCAACTGCCGTTTCGAATAAATATTTATCGAGTTAACCTCACTTCTCGTGTTATTTTTTTACGTTGGTCCTCGACGAGCATAACGCAACCTTCCCGTCGAGCGCCACATTGGTGACCTCGTAAGCAGAAGAACGCGCTACGCGCCGCGCAAAAATTTTTTCCTGAAGAGCACGTGTTCATCGTCCAACACCACAGACATGCAGCGACGGGGAGTTCGAGGTTGGTGGCAGAATCTGCTCCCCGATCCTCCCGTGCCGAGGGAGCGTTCTCCCGTCGAGCTCTTGGAGGACTTAAGAGCGTCGCTACCGGCAAACGCAGACGAGGCTTTACTGAGGAAGCACTGGTTACGGTGTCTTCCCACTTGGCTGCTGATCACCCTGCTACACTCGCGCGAGTCGCTGGATGATTTGGCGGTCAGGGCCGAGGTGGCAGTTCGAACCAGGCATGCGGCGTTGCTGCCCCCGTGTGAGGCTCAGCTTGAGGCCCGGGTCGACAACCTCGTAGAGATGGTGCGGGAGCTCATGCTGTCTATCGGCGAGCAGCGCCTCAGCCCGCGCGGTAACCCGTCGTCCCCGCTGAAGCTGCGTTCGCGGACAACATCGACGGACGCTGAATCGCGGCAACCGTCACCTATCCTATCAGGTCCAACCCTCCGCCTGCCAACACGCTCTCACCAAAGGATGGTGTTGGTATCACCTAAGGTGGGGACGTGCGGCGAAAACGTGCCGCCTGCCGTGCGCCTTCACTGGGCCGCCCGACAAATCCATTAAACTAATCTAAACATCATATCAAAATTCCTTCTTCTTTCGGCCCGGACTTCCAAATTGTAACACTCTTCTCAAATTAACCAAATTCTCTTCAAAATTCAATCTGCCAGCTCCAATCAAAAATTAACAGCGCACACATGGTGAACGGTTAACGCCCGCTAAAGTGTCCAATACATATTTTTCTAGTCTATTGTGTTTACACTCGATGTAGGTCTATAGTATTTTTTCAACTATTCTAATATGATAAATATAATAAAACTACCAATAAAATTGTTATTATTAGTATTTTCATTATTATATTATGCATTTAGCACCATGTATATTATATTATATCATTGGTGTTAATCAATATTAAACTTAAACATGAATATTAACTGAAATATTAATTTTTAAATATAAAATCAGTTTTTCCTAATAAATTGTAACACTTCATTGTTATGTGTATTTAAGAGTTCAATACATAATATATTAGATATATTTCTTATATAATATACATATTATGTACATATAGTCATATAGGTACTAATAGTTTTTTATCATTTTCATAATTATATAATAATAACAAAAAGGTATGTTACTTAACACTTTTAAATAATAACAATATTTCAAACTTTAAAGAAGTTTTATTACAACTAATTAGGTATAAATTTTAAATTTAATTACTTTGTATTATAATATTATAGTTTAGCATATAATATTAAATCTGAATGAGAAACACTCATTTCTGTTCAAATTAGTACCCAAAATTGTAAAATTTTATTGAAATAACAGAGATAATGTGGCTTAACTGATAGTATATTATGTATAAAATATATAGGTCTAAATCTACTAGATACCGCCGTAGAAAACGAGCGGCTCTTTCTATTGCAGCACTATTTTCATCGAGTAGTGAAAATGAAGAAGATAATGCATTGCCCTTAAATACAACAAATATTGTAGCAGTTCATAATGATGAAACTATAAATTTGCAAATAATTCATTAAAAAATGAAAATAATGAATTACATGGTAACAATACAAATTCATCGACGGAAACCTCTTATGAATCTAGTATTTCTAGTGTGGATGCCTCTGATGAAGACTCACCATTGCAGTCAAATGAAAGTCTCGCGGTTTCAATTGCAAGTTGGGCTATCTGTCACAGTTTACTTACTCAGCTTTAAATGATTTGTTATTAACTTTATCCAATTTTCCTCAATTAAATCATTTGCCTAAAGATGCCCGAACTTTATTGAAAAAAGCAACCACTATAAAAGTAAAACAAATCAAGGGTGGAATTTATCATCACTTTGGTATTTAGGAAGAAATTGAACACATGATGAAGCTTAATTATAAGCTGCCATATACATTAGAATTATTGGTTGGAATAGATGGCCTGCCAATTTCAAAACATCCACCAAGTCAGTTATGACCTATACTTGGATATTTTTCCAATTTAGCATTGAATAATATTAAAGTTTTTATAATTGGGTGTTATTATGGTAAACTTAAACCAGAAGATTCAAATGAATTCTTGGAAGATTTTGTAAATTAAATTAATGATATAGTTTTTAATAATACACGTGTGATACAAGTAATATTAAGAGCAATAATATGTGATATTATGGCAAAATCGTATGCATTGAATGTAAAAGGACATACCGGTAAAAAGTATTGTGTAAGATGTCAGATAACAGGTGAATATGAAAATAACCGAGTTTATTTTCCAAATTTAAATTCTCCTTTAAGGACACATGACAATTTTAAAGCTTACTCTGATAAAGAATTTCATTCTGGCAATACATTACTTGCCAATATACCTAAATTTGATCTGGTAAATAACATACCTTTTGATTATATGCACTGCGTATGTATTGGTATTATGAAAAAGTTACTGGTGTTTTGGAATTTTGGAATAAAACGGCACAAGTTGACTCTTCCTCAAAATTTAATTTCAGTGTTAGATGATAGATTGAATGATTTAAGACAATATGTACCAGAAGAGTTTCAATGAGCACCTAATATTAACAGCCGAAAACATCCTTTTCGAGATACTAGCCGATGGAAAGCAACAGAGTTACGCCAACTTCTTCTTTATACTGGTATAGTTGTTCTTCTTGATATTGTTGACAAAGAAGTTTATGATCATTTTTTGAAATTATTTATTGCTATGATTATTATTTATTGCTACGCTATTGTTTGCCCATATCTATGGAAGATCATATATGTCACACAATGTTCATAGTATTTTGCATTTAGCAGATGATGTAAAAACATACGGACCTCTTAATAATTTTTCAGCCTTTCCATTTGAAAGCTTTATGCAACAATTAAAAAAAAAAATCAAGAGTGGTGTTAAGCCTTTGCAGCAGTTAGTACGCCGTTATGCTGAAGATAAAAAATGTAAATCAAATTTAGAAGAAATCAAAATATACATAGGACCTATTAAAATGTAAAAACAACTAGACAATCGACCAATTACTCAAGATGGATGTAACCCTCAATTTGCTGGATGGAAAACGGAAAATTTTGTTTTAAAGTTGAATAAGGCAAAAAATTGTGTAAAAATGAAAACTGGTGATTTATTGCTGATAAAAAACTTTGTAACTTCCAAATTTGATAAAATTATATTAATTATTGGACGGAAGTATAAAAAAGTTACTGAAGTTTTTAGTGAACCTTGTTCATCACACTTGTTAAATATACACTGTGTTTTATTGCTTAGTCATCTTCAATCGTGGAATCTAACTGACCTTGAAGAAAAAATGATACATTTTCCTATGACTAATAGTGAAACCAATTTTATTATTATGCCTTTATTGCATCTGCAATAATTTATTTTTTATTAATTTTTATTTATTTTTATCATATTAACTAGAAAAATAACAATAGCGTTTAGTTTTTATTTAATAAACATAAATTAATATACTTATAAATTCTCTATAAATATAAATTGATATACCTAATATATTTAGTAGGTATACAAATATAATTCTAGCTTAAAAATGGCATTTTATCAATTACCTACCTATAAATATTATTCTATGGGGAATGGTATGTAGTTATTTTTAAACTACTAATGAGGTTCAACATGTGCCTCATCTCTGGATTTCAACTGACAATTTAAGATGTTGGTTTCTATACTGTCAAACGGACAAAAAAACTAATTATTTTACGGCTTCACAAATCGAAGCAATGATTAATAAATGTATAAGCACTAACATGGAAGATGATGAAAACTACGGAGTGCCAATTGTAGCAGGACCATTCCAGTAAGTATTTATCAATTTAAACATGTTATAATTGTGTATAATTTTTATTTTTATTTTTAATAGAAAAATCACAGCAAGCAAAAAATTTTTCGAAGGCTTGGTCAGAACAAGAGTCATCAGATGAAAAGGATGATGTCCAGATAGATATACAATCCAAAAAGAGGAGAAAAGTGGCAAATTGTTCAAAATCTTTAAAAAAAGAGTTTTTAAAATCAGATAACATCAAACATCCAAAAATCCCAATTAATTCATCTAGTAATTTGTTATTGACTTTTATTATAAAAAATATGTTTGTTAAATGTATTTATTTATTTATTTTTGGTTTAAATAGTGGCTTCAAATGGTACAAAAAAAATTTGCTTAACAAAAGTCATAGGTAGTTTTGTGTGTATAATTTGTGACTTGTTTCATGCCGTAATTAATAAAATACAACATAGTGTAGTGTAAAGGTGAGACAAATGTGGATTATATTACACATCCATTCTGAATTATGACGAGGTACCCTAGACTACTGCCGATGGTTTAAAACTAGTCACAATATCCATGCACAGCCTACATTAAACTTTATTAAAAATCCCTATTTGTGAAAAGTTTTTTATACCTATCTTTTGATTTTATTTTTAGAAGTTCCTTTACTAAGTACAATATTTTTGAAGATGGTGTGAATCAGTTGACTGATTTTATTATGGATGCCACTGATGACGATTTTTTGATTAAATACAGATACATGCACTACTGATCTCTCGCAAACCAAAGATTTAGATGGTATTTGGAGGGTAGATTGTATATTCATAATATTTTAATCATTAATATTTTATATAATTATCTTTTAGAAAACTGTTGTTGCAAAAGTGAATTGGGTCTAAGATGTTTAATTGACAAGAATGAGAAATAAAATAAGTCAATCAACAGACATATGATGATACAGCTTACCATGTTGAACAACTCAAATGTTAAGCTATGTAAATACATTGAAAATGTAGATTACAAATTGCAAGTTTTGATGAAGTCTGATGTAAGGACTAGAAGTCAAGCAGTGTCATTGCCCGCCTTGCCCTCGGCTTTCATTGATATTATGTCTGTTAAGTGTATTGAAGAACTAGATATTGTAGAAAAGTATCTGTCTGAGCAAAACAATGATCATATAAACTACAAAGAAGAATTAGTAAGTTCTTTATTTCTTTATTAAGTATAAAATATATTAAAATGATTATGAAATTTAATTGTGTGTGATATGTTATATTATAATTAATTTAAATCATTGACTTATTTTATTGAATTTCAATTGTAGAAATCATTTCTCTTTATAAAGCATGGATATCATACATCATTCAGTACAGCGATAAGAGAAATAACAAATTGTGGTTTTGATTATAAACTGCTTAGTATATTTAGTTATAAGGGCAAAACCAAACGTAAATTTATTGATTTGAAGCTGTATAAAGTATCTATGGTATGCTATATTAAAATATATAAAACGAGAAAACATATTATGTAATTGTTAAAATATTTTCAGAATCGTTGTCTAGATTTACAACAACTCCATTACTGAACTAACATGAAGATTGAAGACACAAATAGTATATGGAATTATTTTTGCAGATGTTAGATCTATCTGTAAATAATGCCTGGTTATTGTATAGAAGAGATAGCAAAAGTAAAAACAACACGATGAGGTTAAAATAATTTAGAAAAGATATTGCTATTGCGTTGGCTTGTAAAAATAGGCCAAGAGTTGGTCATCCTTCTTCTTCGATAACAAAAGAAAAACAAAAAGTAAAAAAAGTTCAAACAACGGTTACACCAAGGTTTCCACAAGAAGTGATACAAGATAAAATAGACCATTGTCCAGCATTTACCACAAAATGCAGATGTAGGTATTACAAATCAGGCCTAACTTCTGTTATAATATGTCTTAAATGTAAAAACCGTCTTTGTTTTGTAGAAGGGAGAAATTGTTTCCAAAACTTTCACTACACAAATTAATTGTATATATTTTTATCTATTGTTTTGTTTCAATTGAAACTCATTAAGTATTAAACTAAACTATGTCTTTATTAAATTAATTAATTATACCATTAAAGGAAGTTCCTATACATTTTTTTTTTATTAAAAAAATGTTTATTTATATTTGAAATGTGTTAAAGTTATGGTTTTATTTTATATAATATTAAATATACTATTATAAATTATTTTTTTTGTATTTCCTGAATCACTCTGCCCACGGCTTAAATTATACACATGTTCTTGGTAATGTACCTCCCTAGAAACAACTCTCATAAATTATAATACGATTTTATGGCAATGTACTCGTATCTCATAAGATACACAGTACATATCATAAGAATATGGCAATGTTTCTCACCAGATACAAAGCACATATTATGAGGTTATGGAAATGTAACTCACAGGATACATCTTATAACTTAAAAAGTTTAAGTCCTAAAATTTATTTTTTTGAGTTCAGGGGCCTTAAAATATAAAGAATAACCAAACTTTATAATTTTCAAACCAATAATGTACTCTTGCCAAATTAAGGGTTAACACCACATAGGTGGAATATTTAATTGTACTTAAGATCCTTCTAGCTGTAGTATATATCGGGTTTCTTTAGACTGTTTACTCGTTTTTCTAGAAACTGAATTTCTTAATTTGCTTTATATTTTGTATTGTGTACCAACATTGCACATTAATCTCAAGGGGACAAGAGCATTATTTTTCTCGTTGCTCTGAAATACTTGTTTGGACTGTGCCTATTAAGAACCATCACAGCCCCATGGCCCATTTTGATATAATTTCTAAATTATGTTTTTTGGCATGAGAAATATTATTCTTAAAAGACGGTGTAGTAAACCGACAGAGCCGTTTTACTATATTTTAATATTATAAAGAAATATTATAATATTATAAGTAAATATTATAATATCACAACAACAAGGCTATTAATCTTACGACATTGTACGACCACGAGTTTGACATATCTGTTTTCAATCAAAAAGCGTTCGCCAAACTAGGACGAAAACAAACCTATAAATCTTAGTCGGTAATCGCCAATAATACGCTTGCTATTTTTGACAATTACAATATCGAGATCAGCGTCTTTCTAAACTTGATATCCACCTCCTAGACTCTACCGTGTACACTTTTATTCACTTAGATTTTATATAAATATAGGATTAGATCCATAGTACATTTAGAATTAGTACAGAATTAGTACACCGCACACACTTGTAAGTACTAGTGTTAATAACTAATTTCTCGGGCAGACGCTTATCGCGCTGTCCTCAAATTTATATAATTTTTAAATACTTTTATTTCAAATAAACTACTTATAACTATCTACTGTATCACTTGCCATTCTGCAACCTCTTCTTTGAAAAACCTCTTTCATCATCAACGTCGTTGGATTCAAAATTGTAAGCGTTAGTGAGGGATCACTATAACGGGTATACGTCCATTCAACAGTTTAGATGAACAATATTAACCTTTCAATGAAAGTTTGTGTTACATCACTACATTTATTGTATAAAGCAAAATGTATGATATTGATGATCCTGGTAGGATTGGCTAGATAAAAGGTAATGGTTGTGAACATTATGTACATAAACTATTTATTTATACCTAAACTAGCTGAACCCGTGCACTTCGTTGCCCATTAAGTGTACCAACTATATGTGACTCAAACTTTGTTCAATTCGTTATTTAATATTAGGTGTATGGTTTCAAAATTAATCTTAACTTTTCCGTTGCCCGGAATAAAAATTCTGATTCGCAGCAGTACATTATCAGGTAGGACCCCGTGCTGTATGTACGTTAGTGTATGATTTAATTCTAATGTATCAAAGTTATACCAAGTTTATCGTATTCTACCTATGGTAGATTTATATGATCAATTAATACAAAATCCTAACCTAACCTAATCGTACTAAAATCAGATGAATAAACGCAACCGCATACTATTTAGGAGTTCAGTCACAACACACGTATAGTAGAATCATTGCGCTTAGCAACACATTCTGCGATTCATTTTTATATTATATGAAATCAACAAACATGCCCAATTAACCAATATAATATAATGCACTGTTGCACCACTGTTGTATTTTTGACATACAGATTTGAGATTTCCTAAAATTTTATTTCGTAAAACGAGGCGAGATATCCTTTTACCGATAATTACTAAGAATATTTTGCCACACAGCTTGTCCAATTTTACCTGTTTTATTTTCCTAGCGAAGTTTACATTAAAAAAAAGGTACTCGTGGCAGAGTTAGGTACATGCGTCCGAAAAAAAATACATTTCATACTACCTACCTATATGTATAGAAACACGAAAAACATGACCCTCAACAACGACACTGTGTAATAATATTATTTCAAATATACCTACGTATAAGTGTCATGCACTGGTGTACCAGAAAAACGGTTTACACAATATTCTAACTTTAATTTAATTTACGCTTCTCCTGACTTCACAAATGGCTGGAACCCGATTGTGCACGAAACTAGGTGCGACGTTGCCATTTTGTATCATAGAATACGCGCTATTAGTGGTGATAAGAATAATCGTTATCAGTGGCGTTTGGTTCTAAACACGGTCTTAGATTATTAGGTCTGGCAACTAATCCCCGAATATGAAGCTCTTATTGACGGGTCCCGCTCTGGTGGCGCCATCTACCGGCCAAGTACCAAAATATTATTTCGATGATTGTCGACTTAAAAAAATTAATTAAGACTGTGGGCTTAACGATCCATTGAATATTATCGGCATTATTTTGCTCATAGTAAAAATCTATGAGCCTATGACTGTAAAATACCGCCAAAATATACAGACCCATGTTATTGGCACATTGTCCTTATAAAGGTTTACAAGTAGTGACTACTTAAGTACCAAAGTTGAAAGTACT
>NC_042493.1:35506463-35514460 GCF_005508785.2 Acyrthosiphon pisum | reverse complement strand
AAACTTTTAGGAATTATTAACTCAAAATATTTGGTAATTTTGGTGATTTTTCGTTATTTATCATTTTTTGAACTTAAAATGATTATAAAAAAAAACTGTGTATCAGGATTATTTAATATTTTTCATGTGCATTTGAAACAATAATATTAGATCCGTTTATTAAATTTTCAAGTTTTTGTAATCAACCAATAAAATTCCCGACAATAAGAGCACTACTGATTTGTGTTAATTGGTTGGGGAGTTGCATAGGCATGGTTCTAAACAAACATATTTTAACGCTGGATTGAATTATAAAAGTTTGATTTTTAATTTATTCTAATTATTATTTACTCCTAATGGTTAAATATTGGCAAAAATTGAATTAAGATACCAACTTTTATCACATGAAACCATAATATCTGAATTTGTTAACTTTTAACTGGTGGAAAAATGTTAACAGAAAGTTGTATACACACTCGTAGTAGTAAAATTTTCGCTTTTTCTTGCTGACTAGTTGTTGTAAATGTTTTTTACCTTTTATAATGGCTGGAAGTCATGTGTTATCCATTAGTTCTCTTTGTAGTTTTTTTTAAAGACAATATGAAACAATTTAAAAGAGGTAAAATAGCATACAAAGATGGCCATATACTGAAATTCCAGACAGATTTAGAACAAAATATTATTGTAGGTGATGTCAAACCAAGTATGAGGAGTGATCTTTACAAGGTTAGGATTTTATTAAATGATGGTAATATATCTGATGCTCATTGTTCTTGCCCACGCGGGGTTGCAATTTGTCACCATATTGCAGCTTTGGCATTCTATACGCATTATAACCTTAGTTCAACTGACAAAGCTTGCTCATGGAGTGCTAGACCAGTTAATGTGTCTAGTCATGTAAAAAATATTAATGATATGTATGGCACATATAACACTCAAAATACAACTATTGCTGAAGTTGATTTGGAGAACTTCAAAAATACCATCAGCAATTTATCTGTACCTGTAGAATTTACATGGTTGTTAAAGCCAGAGCCAGAAATAGAAGACTCTGAATTTGTACTTCCATCTATAAAGAGCATTTGCTTTCTCCAAGATTGTAAAAACTTGATAAAAAATAATCATTTTGAGGCAATAAAATTGTATTTACAAAGTAAATTGTATACACCTGATAATATAGTAGAACAAATTGCTAAGGATACCATTGGGCAGAGTGAGAACCCATTATGGTATGAATATAGAAAAAACCGAATAACTGCAAGCAAATTTTTTTTGCAGTTTTAGCAGCTTGTAAAAGGGGTAAATTTTCAAAATACCTGTTTAAAACATTAGAAAATAATGGTAATATAAAAGGTATACATGCTGTACAGCGGGGTATTAAAAATGAAATAGAAGGTATTAAAGTATTAGAAGAAAATGAAAATGTTAAAGTTGTATCTACAGGTTTATGGCTGAGTAATAATGGTTTTCTGGGAGCTTCACCTGATGGAATGGTAAATTCTAAATATATATAATAAAAAAATTAAATAAAAAAATGTTGAAAATACCAATCAAACCTACATGAAAAAAGTAAAAATCTTTAACTCTCTCGGATAAAACAATTTATATTTCATTACCTTCCATCATAAAAATCTTAACATGTGCACACTATTTTTAATGGGGCACGAGCACGAGACAACAGAATAGACTGACTGTGACCAAGTCTTATTTACAGCGTATATATTATGTCGCATCCATTTAGTGAAATCGCTCATTTCATGAAGTGGCCATCCACTTCATGAAATGTATCCATTTAGTGAAAATGACTTTTTACTACACCATATGGACAATTTTTTAACCTCTTCATGAAGTGGATGAAATTCATTTTATCCACATTGTGTAAAATTACTATTATGCATGAGTATTTTTGGTATTGAGTAATTTTACGATTTACACTAGGTAATTGGGTTTTAAATAAATATAAAAGTTGCTTGTTATAATCTGTAACTCGTACATTGTATAAACTAGTTCGTCAGTCGATCTGGTAATTTCAAGATAAGATATAAAATTACTGTACGGATATATAGTAATATACAGATGTAGATACAGATAGCGTATGATCCCGTTGACAATTGTCTGCCAGTCTGTCTTATACCTGCAGTTGTTGGTAGTTATTGACATACTAATACGTTATTTTATAAAATAATAAAATATGGAAAAAGTATTATTTTATGAAAAGCTGCAAGAATATTATGTTACGAAGCCGAAGAAAAAACATTTTAGTCAAGAGGAACATATTCAAATTATCACCGAGATTGAAGCTGCTAAAACTAAAACGTAAGAATTTATTTAATTAAATAAATAAAAACCATAATATCAACATTACAAAATATGAGAGAAGAGAAATAACACGAATATAATTTATTAAACGTATGTGCTATAATTATAAAAAAAAAAAATTAAATATCCATATAATTTTATATTTATTGTGTAAATTAATAATATAATGTAACTTATATAGCGTATGTAATAATATCATTATTATTATTACGTTTATCTATATGTATTATATCTTATTGTGAATAGGCCAATAATATCAAACTTTTAGGTAAGAATATTATCTATTCTCTCGTTGGTTTTTTACGATATTTTAAATATTTAATATTTTTCATACTCATATTTTTTTTGATATTTTTAATGTATTTTTTAAAGTGATTACATATATAAAATAAAACTGAATAGTCAGTGGCGTGGTGAACAATTTTAAATGAAGGAGCCAAATATATTTATTCCATCCACCCACCCACCCACCCATCAAAACAGGTTGTATACCAAAATTGCTCGCTTCGCTCACAACAATTACCATGTAGGAAACATACAAATTGGATAAAATAAAAACATTTTAAGTACATTTTAAATCCTATAAAGAAAATAGTAAACATTTTAATTAAATATAATTTATAACAACATTTAAACAAAAGACAACTTCTTTGACACATCTTGTGTAGAAAAAAAAAACATTAATATAAGCATTTAATTTATAACATTTATGTGTATATACTTTCCACGCAATACATAAATAACAAATAATTGAAAACATAATATGATAGAAAGTATGCAGATAAATAAATTAGTATTAAAATTATATTATTATTTAAACAATAATTCTTTTTGTAGTACTGAAGATGTAAATGCATATTTGTTCAAAATTTCTTCTGGATTTAAAACTATATCCTTTTCACATGACAATAACATGAGACTTTCAAGTCTATTTTGCATCATAGTGGATCTAAGTCGAGTTTTAATTAATTTCACCTTCGAGAACGATCTCTCACTTGCAGCAGAAGTTGAAGGAATAGTGCATAAATATTTATAGACTAAAAAGAGGTTTGGGAATGCCGCAACTAAGTTATAAGTACAAAGCATTTTAAGTATCTCTGTTGCAGTTAGTTTTTTCCTTATTTCTTCTTCATTATCTAATTTATTTGAAGAGTCAGAATCCGGGCTAGTTTCATTTTCACTTTCAATAATTAGTTCATTCTTTGAGTGAATTCTGGATAAATCCATACCATTATACAATTTAATAAAACTACTTGCAAATATAGAATATTCCATTTTCAAATTATCAAGACTTAGACTAGGAATCCAATTTTTAAGCGCAATGAAATGATCGTCGGAAATTTCTGATCCCTCGCTAGTTGCTTTTAATCGATCAAAAGTTAATAATGACAAGTTAGACAAAATACCTCGAGCACCTTCAAATCTGCTTATAATAGAAGTATTTACTTGATCCAATACTACATAATAAACTTCAATTTTAAATTGGTCATAAGGATTTGTTATTATTTCATCAGAAGCAACTTCTCCAGGCAACAGTTTCCGACGGCGGCTACGTATAATTGGCAACTCACATTCAACTAATCCAATTTCATTAGCAAATGATTTTGTTTTTGTAACTAAATTGTTAAAACTCTGTTCATTTCTTAAATCAGATAATTTTTTAGCACAAACATCCACTATAGTGATTGCTTGAATAAAATCAATAGACGAAGATTGTAAATAAATTGATAATGGAGTAGTATGGGAAAATATATTTTCCATTAAAAATAAATTCAAAATAAAGTTGAATGAAGTCATTATTCTGTACAGATTTGATGCAGTTGAAGAGGTTTCTCTATCTGCTGAGTTAATTAACTCTTCCAATGTTTTTAGAAATGCCAAGTACTTTTTGCTTATTACTGATAATGCACGGCCATGCGAAGTCCAACGAGTGGTAGAGAAGTTCTTTATTCTATATGGTCTTTCAGAAGGATAACATTTAGTTTGTTGATCTAGGAATATGGCTGTTCGTTTTCTTGCTCTCATATATGTGATCAAACTTTGAACTTCTCCAAAGAAATTTCTAACACTTGAACATTTATCACAGGTATCGAAAACAACCAAATTTAAAACATGTACAAAACACCAAACGTAAATAGCATTTGGATTTTTTTCTTGGACATATGATCGAACACCAGAATATTGTCCCTGCATCGATGCAGCTCCATCATAAGATTGAGCACATAGTTTTGTTTCCCAATCTATATTATATTTAATACATATATCACAAAAAACATTGAACATTCCTAATCCTGTGGAATCATGAGCAACTTTCATAGCAGTAAGCCTCTCTTCAATTTGACCTTCTTCATTAATAAAACGCAGGACTAGCGAAAATTGTTCCAAGTTAGAGACATCAGTAGTTGTGTCTATAATTATTGAAAATACACCAGCTTTCCTAACTCTCTTCAAAATCTCTTCTCGTATCATTTCACCCATGACACTTAACATATTATTTTGACTCACATTTGATAAAAAAGTTAATCTGTTTTTTTTTGCACTCCGAATTTTCGATAAATGAGCAGACAGCAAAGGATTATATTTAGCTAAAAGTTTGACAAGTTCTAGAAAGTTACCTGGATTAGACGAACTCCAGTGTTCATCATGACCTTGAAATGCATTGGTTTGCCGAGCTAGGTACAATAAAGCTTCACAAATGATTTTAACAACTTCTCGATTTTCCGCAACCTGCGAATTTGATGCGGATAATAGCTGCACATCAACTCTTAGTTGACTTGTAAACATAACTCGGCGTATTTCAGACTGTAAGTGCTCTGGTGCGGATTCATGTGATTTGATTTTGTATGAAATATGTCTCCAGTCATTTGTTCCAAGTTTTGAAAATTGGTTATGTTTTCCCGTTGGTAGTCCAAATTTACACACTATACAAAATACGTGGTCGGTAGAAGGTGAATATGAAAGCCAACTGCGTTTCACAAAATGTCCAGGTGAAATTTCTTTAAAATAATATTTTTCATGAAATGACCTTACACGATCACCTTGCTGTCTTGTAGAAAATGTACAACCGCTTAATTGTGATTTGGAAGGTTGGCATGGTCCCAGAGATGCAAAATGAACAAAAAGTTCATTTGATACATTAGAGTTCATCATAGCAGGATCATTGTTAATGTTGACATTATTCATCAAATCGTTTACTAAACATTAGAAAAAAATGAATGCATGAAATAAGTAGGTATTATCTAATAATAACTGAAGTCTGATGAAGAATTTAACTTTTGTAACACGTTAATATTAGAAAAAATAGGCAAAATTAAAATTAAAACTTAAAGAAACATGATTACTCACCAGCTGGTAGAGGACAATGCTCTTCTGCTTCATCTGATGTACCAGGAATCGGTATGTCCAAATCATCAATATCTTTTTTTTCATCAACAACAATAATTTCTATAAATATATAATATGATCATGAATAATTAACTTAAATAACTAGAAAATAAGAGTAGTTTAAAAAATTAAAAAATTACTAACAGATTAAATGATGATTGGTTAATTTTAATTATTAATAAATAAAATATCTGCTATTTATTTAATTTGGCTAAATTTGGTCTATCATAATAGTATTATTGTAGCAAATTTATATAATTTTATGCATGTCAAAAAAAAAAACAAAATTCAATCGATACTGCTTTAGCGCTTAGAATTTCAGAATTTTTTTCCTCTATTTTATCAAAAATGCCTATGTAAAATATAAATGACCTTATTTCCAATCAGACTAAAATGTATTTTAAAATAGATTTATTATTTAGTAATTACTCACCAACTGGTAGAGGACAATGCTCAACTGCTTCATCTGATGTACCAGGAATCGGTATGTCCAAATCATCAATTACTTTATTTTCATTAACTCCAGTTTCTTTAAAATATGAATTATGAGGAATAATTAAATTAAATAACCGGCAAATAAGTTGCAATTTAAAAAATGACTAACAGATTAAAATAATATGTTAATTACATCATAGTATCTACAACATTCAATACTTACGTAATTGTTCAATTTTTTTTAAATTTTTCTGCACGTTCATAACATTTAAAATAGTCCGAAATTGAACTGGAAGCAGTTATTTTTCTTTTTACAGGATTTTTTTTTTTTTGACAAGACTCTTTATGTCGAATCCAGTTAGTGATATTCAGTGAATCACGTGTTCTACCACAACTGGGACACAGAGAATTCATTTTTAAATGTCGACAAGACACAAGTAATGACAAATTAACAACGTTAAACGTAAATAAATTTTAAATACAATTGAAAAAATGAATTATAATCTAGGTGCTGTAGGTCTCTCAGTCACTGGTTGTTGCAATAATAACACTATTATAGTTTATAATAATTGTGCGGGCTGCCGCCTGCCAGCACAAGTCGTTTCTGGGAAATGGAAATGTGCGTCTGATAACGATTTGTTATATTTATAAACTATATTTATGTTTTTATTACGCCATGGTAATTTCCAATTTTATCCATATTATTAAAAATAAACTTGCTGATATCTCAACTCGTGTGTCCATAATATTTAGCAGCAATACATTTAACAAATCTACCGCCACCGGTCCGGCACAACCAGGCACGGACTAGTAAAATAGGGTACGTGATGCTATACAATTTAAAGGCAAATAACAACAATTGTTGGGGAAAATTTAAAACAAGTAGATTATTTATAAAATATTAATAAATTTTATTGTTTTATAAAAATATTGAATATACATAAAAAACGTAAATCACCAAGTTACAACAAACTTTCAATCAAAATTGTACATTATTATAGATTACTAATAGTCGTAAGTTGGTAACTATCTGCTGTTCATTAGGTGTCTAGACTCTTGAGTCTTTAAATATATAAAGAATAATGTTAAGCAAATATATGTAGCATCCCAGCATACTAGCCAGTCCACGCTTGGGCACCACCACCACCTCCACCACCCCCAACAATCAACGAAGCCGCGGCTCAAAAAAAAACCGCCTCGCTACGCCACTTCAGTGAATACATTCTTACGCTCAGCTCAGATTCTAAAACATAATATCCATGTAATTTTTATACACAGTATTTTTTTATAATTATTGTACTAGTATTTAATTACTTCGACGTTAAAAAATATGTTTAATTGAATTGATAAAAATTATAAATGAAATTATATATTTTTTTTATCTTTAGATGTACTAAAACACGCCGAGAGTATTATTTACTCGCCACATAGGTATACAGTGTTTAAAGTTGCGGGCCAATTTTTTTTGATATACAAACCTACTGAAAATGAAGAAAATATTAGGTAATGCAATGACAATATTATTTTATAAAAAAATATAATTTTTAATAACTTAAATTTTATTTATAGGTATATTGTAAGCTATGAAGATTTATACGACAAAATAAAGAGCTTTCATATAAATACTGGGCATGGCAGAAATGTCAAACTTCGAATGGCAATATAAAAAGAGTACTACATTCCGAGACCAGCTATCAACATTTTTTTAACAGTATGTCAAACTTGTAGCTGTAAGAAGTCAATGAACCGCAAACTCGTTATTAAACCTATTACATCAAATGATTTTAACGAAAGAGGACAAGTGGACCTAATTGATTTTCAGTCTGTTCCAGATGGAAAGTATAAATGGATACATGGATTATTATACATGGACGTCCAAG
>NC_042493.1:35498546-35506413 GCF_005508785.2 Acyrthosiphon pisum | reverse complement strand
GGGTACTGGAAACTTCTAAAGTATACTATTATATATCTATGATAGTACCACGGTTTGTTGTTCATGTATAACGCGTTACCTAATGGATATATTGATATGATTAATTTGAAAATTATTAATAATACTATAGATAAGTATACCTATAACATGTATGTCTAATATCTAGACTGACAAACCGTCTCCGCTCAGAATCGTTTTTCCTATACAGTGATATTATATCATTGAATTCAAATTTAATACTATCCATTATACAGTGACCCACTTGTAACCTTCCGTACAGCAGATAGCGACATCCACTTACCCACCTTTTTTCAACATTATTTTAATAGTGGGGTATTAATTAGGTATTGAAAGTTGCATTTACTATTGGAATACTGTTGCACTTTAGTATGAGTTGGAAATGATAAAAAAAAAAATTGTTTATGTTTAAAAAATGTTTTCTGTGTACCTATACCTTATTAATAAATTAAAAATAAATACAATTTTTTTTCTCATAATTTACGAAATATTCCAAAATATGCTAAATGGGTTAAATATTCTCTAACCCATAAAATATTCTCAAATATGCAAAAAAAACTATTTTCTGTGCATTCAGAATTGATCGAATCGTCCACATTTTTTACTCTCATAAGACTGCATAGACCCAGTAACAATATATAAAAACATATAAGTCCGGTCTTTATGATTCATAAATATGATTTTGTTAATAAGTAACCATGATGACAACGAAAACGACAATTTTGAAAATTTGTTTTAAAAAAAAAATAGGTTAAAAAAATAAAACATCAGCTGTATACCTATCTAGCCAAAAAACATATTTATGGACATATTTATAACTACGATGTAAATTTACAAATTATGGTTTTTCTAAATAGTAGAGAACCTTATTCTATAGATACAGTCATAGGATTCTGTCGTTATATTATTAATACATCGATAATAATAATTTATTGCCACCGTATTCCAGCCTCCAGATCTTAATGGGAAGATAAATGTGAATAAATCTTAGAAAAAAATGAAGAATATAAAAATATAAAAACTTATTCTAAGGTTATGGCAAGAAATCAACATGATAATTTAAATATAACACCAATTATTTTAAATAATTTTAAATACTTATACACCGATAACAATAAACATTGAAGTACTTTTTCATTATATAAACACATTTTAACTTTTAAGTACATAAGATACAATTTTCAAGAACACATTATAAATTGTAATCCAGAAAAAGAATATTTTTTAATTTAAATACTTTTTTTATAATTCTGTAATATTATAATGTCCATCATATTGTATTCGTGATATTTAAGTAAGTAATTATAAATTATATATTTTATGGTCTTATGATTTTATTATGTTACTTTAGCGTACCAATTGTTCATTGCAATTTTATCATATTTAATATTTGTCGCCGCCACAACAGAATAAGCGCCATAATATGTCCCGCCACCGACCGGCTCAACCACTCAGCACATACACAAACACATATTCGTAATTGCATGTCTTGTTTTTGTATTAATTATGTGATTGTGAATTATTATGTAATAATATGTAAATTATCGCCTAATCTGCGCGATTAGTATTGTTCTATACGGCCGCCGCAAATGCGGCAGTCCAGTTTTTCGGAGTGTAATCGAAACACGCACATTATTATTGCGTGCGCAAATCGCCGTTATTGAAATAATTTATAGTTTTTAATTGTCGGCACGAATTGCTGAATTAAAATGTTACGGTGTAAAGAAAATGCTAATATAAACATTCAGTGAAAAATATATGTATCTACAGTTATTTGTTTTAAAGTTACCTACACTGAAAACCAAGATTGATTCTGTCGAAAACTGATATTGCGTAAACATTCCAGTTTTTCCTTAAATTGTTTTGTTTTTCTCGGATTTTTTCACTTTTAACCCTCCAGAGTACCACTATATTATTAACTTTCCCATCAGAAAAAATGCTTTTGAAGAAATTCTAAGCATTTTTACTGGCTTAAAAGGTGATGATATACACAAAAAAAAAAATAATAAACAATTAAAAAACATACAATTGAACAGCAGTTACTAAATTACTAACCTAGTATATACAATATACATACAACAAAGTACGATTTTAAAACGACGACGAACGCGTTGACATGCGTCTAAAATATTATTATTTATTAATATCTATTATATGTCTAAGATAGATCAAATTTGTTTTGATTAAAATTGCTGCGGTCTGCGGGTAGAAAATATAAAACAATTAACTGATAATGTCACATCGTTGTCGGCAACACTAAATTACACATTATTACTATTATTATCAGCGCCGGCGGGAGGTATTGCGGGGCCCGGGGCATATTTTTTTCATGGGCCCTAGACATTTTTTTTTGTAAGGCAAAAAAAAATTTTTCGCAAGTTCTATTACTTATAGGTACTTGTATAAAATTTTTTTCAACGGTACATAACTTACCTATCATTTTTTTTTCATGTACTCAATTAAACAATGTATTAAGCGTTCACTCTTCAATATGTATTTATTTCTTAAAACAGTTAAAACATAAAACTACAAAAAAAAGTGCACGCGAGCATTGTTGAATTTATCTAAATAAATAAATAATTTAGCCATCTTTATCTTTATCTAGATAAATTTATATTTATCTCGTTTCAACACAGCACGCGGGGTCCGCAATCTACCACAGTAATATACTGCTCGCATAATCACACAAACGTATCAATAGCGACGCATTGCCGTGTCCAGCTAGTATTTAATAAAGAAAATAAATAAATATCCAAAACTTACCAATGTAAGTAAATACATGCAGTTGCTGGTGTCCGGCTGGTAACTGGTATACAGTTTACCTATTATAGTAATTGATAAACGTGGAGTAGTGGCGAATTCCAGTCGTTGAATGAAACATAGATACCGACGATAATAATTATTTAGAAATAATATTTGTTGCAAAGTAGTGAGCGATTTCTAAGAAATAATGATAATTGATAAATGCGTATATAATCGTACCAGAGTACCAGACGTGCATCGAGAATAAATTTGATTCACTAATATCGTACGTCTATTTTCTATATACTCAATACCGCCTAATAGTCTATTCGTCTCTAATACATCAATAACATAAACCATATTATACCAGGATAAGAAAAACACACAGTTTAATGGAATTGATGTGCACATAACCAACTAAATTGTTTCAGCGGATTATTTTGGACGTCGCCGTCGCACGTCAGCATTATAATTTATTTTTATTTTTTATTACTTATATGAAAAACCCAAAGGCCACAAGCCGCAACTGAAGACGGCCAGCCGAGACTTGTATTTTAAACTTAAAAAACAAAATTATGAGCTTACAAATTATCAAATACCATACAAGGTGCGGGGCCCCAAAATGGCGGGGCCCTGGGCAGATGCCCCTTCTGCCCTGCCCTTCCGCCGGCGCTGCATGAAATGAGCGATTTCACTAAATGGATGCGACATATACATACAATAACAGTCAATCGCAATCTAGTGCAATCGTAGCAGTTATGAGAATGTAACATATCATGGAGATATCTGATAAAATCTCTATCAATTGGCTGTGCAATCTGTAATGGGCATGTATTAATATGTATTAAGTATAACTGTAGTATAAACCGCTTTTTTTTATTCGATCCATACTATGCGGTTCTCCTTGTAAAAGCGTTTAGCAATCTTATCCACAACAATCTATGAACACAAGGCGACGGTTTCTTCAGTACGACAACAACAACAACTTTTATGACCACACCCAAGGCACCTGCGAGTTCCTTATGCTGACCAGATCAAAGGAGCTGACAGCATATATAAGGGAGACAGAGCACAGCCTGATCAGATGTACCTGGACCAGCAAGACCGAAGTCACTTCAAGCCGCCAGACATTATACACCGCTACACCGCTACTACCACGGAATCATATTATATTCTACATTACTACTATATCTACATAATTAAACTGTTCTAATTATTTAAAACATATTTGATTACTCTGAAATTAGTATAATTATTTCAAACTGCATCATCGTTTGGATTCTGAAAGGGCTGCACGTAACAAACCCTTGAACACTGCGTTGATGCTTGTGTATCTGGATCTGCAATAAAATAAAATACAGAAATTTATGATCATCGGTCGAAGTGGTAGCAAGGTAAGTGATCACGCTTAACGACCTTTCTAATTTTACTTTTCCTGTAAGCAACACATGCCTTTCGATTTGACCTGGAATTTCAATGCCAAGCAATGTTCACACAATCACACACTACTGACATGGTACCTATTGATACTATACTCCGTGCCACGAGAGAAGGAACCCGTTTCGCGCATGCAGACTGACGGCAGCTAGCGTTACTATAAAAAAAATAAAAAATAAATATTTCACGCTGTATGCACGCCACAGCGCGAACTGTAGAGGACAAAGTGGGGGAAACGGAGCCTAGTACCACTAGCTGACGAGCGTCTTGGGAGCAAAATTGCGCAACCACTCAGAGGTGTTCACATTTCTTATCAATATTTGTTAAAATCACACTTCTTATCATTATTACAATGTGGTGATAATATATTGATATTATTTTATTCAGTGATATAATCTTACAGGTGTTATACTTAATTATTAATATTATTATTAACTATTACTAATTACTTTTAATTATAATAATAATATGAAAGAGTTGGAAATTGGAACCGGTAACATGGAAGAGCTTAAGTGCTTAGTTTGTAATAAATATTTTAGTTACAAAAGAACTTTAAAGCCACATTCAATTACTTGTGGCTCTAAGGAATCAAAAATTATTAATAGCGTGCATGCCCTGATTTGTCGTCTCATAAATTATTTACCAACAAAAAAATGTTAAAATTTCATATAGAGTCAGACCATGGTGCAAGATTACAAAATGAACAAAAAACGTTTGCAACTCTTCATGGTAAATGCGATTTACTAAATATTCTGTTTTACTATAAGACTAGACTTGTATGTCACAATTCTATTTATATTATATTATAAAATATATATCTTAAGATTTCAAAGAATGGAAATTAAAAACAGAAGAAGATAATTTATGTTTTTATGCCTTAAGTGCTCGTAAGACTGTCGGACAGAATAATTCACAAGAAATTAAATTTTTGAGAGGTTTATTAAATTGGTTAAAAATAAATATACTGCTAAAGAAGAAAATATAATTAAGAGTCATAATATTGGAGTACAAATAAACCCTGAAACTATTAAAATAATTGATGATAATGGATGGGAGACATCTGCTAAAAAAACAAATATAGCATATGAAGTAATTCACACTATAGATATGTGTAACACTGAAGACTGTCGATTAGTTTGTCGCATGTGTAATATATGCATTCATAATTATACTTGTGAATGTAGTGATTATATAATTAAATTAAATATATGCAAGTATATTCATGCCTGTGTTAATCTATGTGTATCAAATACTCAAAATAATTTGTGTGAAAAAGAAGAAGAAATTCTAGTTCCTGCTGCAGAAATAAATTGAATTGAAAAATCAATAGTAAAAACAAATACGGACAAAGAACATGAACAATTAATTCATATAAAAAACCAATTAGAAGCTGGAATAGGAGTATTATCGTCCCTTATTGCAAGTAAAAGTGAAGTAACCGAGAAAGAAATCGCAGAAATTAATAAACATTGCAATTCTTTACTTCAAATATTAGAAGGAAAACGAAATATAATAGAAATAGAAAAAATAAGGAACCTGTAAATAAAAATATAGGTAAACAGAAACGATTTGAGACCAAAAAAAGAAAAGTTGAATTACTTAGTGGTAGAATAGAAAGTGATAAAAAAAATCTCTGAAGGAAGGGTTGGTATTTGGAGAAGTACAAAACATACATACTTCCAATGATCATACTTACTAGTATAACTTATTAACTACAACCTCTGTTACTACTATCTGACTATTAAAACAGAATATTGAGTAAAAAAGAACAAAACGTCAAGGTTAAGAAATTTTAAATTCATACCATTGACGATGGACATGTAGATCCAATTTTGTTTGTGCCCTGACTTTTTTGTTTGTAAATGATTAATTACATGACAAACCAGCGATTTTTAGATTCCTTAGAGCCAAGAGTAATTGAGTATTTGAGTGTCGCTTTAAAGTTGTTTTGTAAGTACTAAGTTTGTAACTAAAATAATATCAATATATATATATTACCATTCACCACATATTACAATATAAATTATTATCATGTTATAATTTGTATAAAGAATGATAAGAAATGTGAACACCTCTGATTGGTTGCGCAATTTTGCTCCCGAGACGCTCGTCTAGCTGCCGTCAGTCTGCATGCGCAAAACGGGTTCCTTCTCTCGTGGCACGGAGTATATACGATCATCCTTGTAAGGTATCGAAGGGTCGCAATTCATGGCAGAATTTTCTTTATTTACCCATTGTCTTGTAAATACTATACTTTATTCGATGTCTATCCCTATCCTGGCTGAGGCGAGCCTCGCGTACCGTTGATGATTCTTCATCTCTTGATAAACGTGCTCTTTTAGAATTTACTATACTACAAACTATATTCGAATGACGTCTTTTTCCAGACACGACTTTTTTATTTTTGTACAAAAATTACTCAGTTCAAAAAGAATTCACTTTAGTACCTATTTAAATACTATCATCCAATTTCTAATATTTATATTTTTATTAATTTATAGTACCTACGGATTACATTGTCGGGCAACCACGTGTATAGTGGATTCTGGGAGCAAAATATTAAACGAAAAAAATTACCAAAGACAAACGTCTTGTCTTGTAAGTGTTAATTTTAAGATTTAATATTATTTTTTTTTTAATTTGAATATTTTATATTTGTTTGTGTCCATAGCAACCATTAGTAACCAAAAATAAATAAATAAATAACTTTTTGAGCCCCTTCTGATTTCACTTCTATATTATACATGTTATAATAATATAAACCTTCCTCTTTAATCACTCTATCAATTAAAAAAACCGCATCAAATTCCGTTGCGTAGTTTTGAAGATCTAAGCACAAATAGAAATAAAGGGACTTTGTTGTATAATATGTATAGATCAGTGGCGATCAAATGATTTTGTCATGGGGGGGGGCATAGGCGTGACTAGACTTCATCCGCAGGGGCAGCCTAACTAATGACCGGCGCCACCTAACCTAACACAAAAATGCCCCATGCCCCCATTACCCCCAGGTCCCTAATAATTTGGGAGGGGGGTAGTCCCGCCAATTTAACATTTATATAGTTTAAAGTAATATTCAAGTTATTAAAATCTATTTACAATTAATAATATACAGTATTCTGTATTTTCAGTACCTACCTTTAAATTTAACTCCAAAAATAATAATATTTATATTATTCATCTATATCATAGACATATTAATAAATGGACTGCGCTTTCCTCACCCCCTGTCTATCTGAATCTGAAATGTACATTGTGTGAGTGAGATAGAAACTGTTGGGGGCAATCATGAAAGAAATAATAATTATATTTCATTCATGCCATAAAATTATTGTAATTTATAGATTATAAAACTGATAAGTAGTGATAACCATCATTGATATTTGATAAAGTCATAAATAATATCATGGAATAATTTGACTATTCAATTATTTCCCTCATGCTTGCCCCCAACAGTTTGTATCTCTCTCATCAATGTCGGTTTCATGATTTCTCTCTCTAAGCGCAGTCCATTTATTTATATGTCTATGATCTATATACAAGCCTTTTCAATCTATAAAATTAATAATATTGTAACTTGTTGACTCAAAAAGGTAAAATATAAATTACCTATCTAATAAAATAAACACTTATACTATTATCATGCATGAGCAGGTCATCAGGATCATCT
>NC_042493.1:35496143-35498496 GCF_005508785.2 Acyrthosiphon pisum | reverse complement strand
ATTTTCTTTAAAAAAAATACAATTTGATGTATTTAACACTAATATTAAGGACACTAGGAGAATGCATCAAAAAAGAGTACTGTCATCCGAAAAAAAGTACGTATCTGGTCACCATAATTATAGTATAGATTTTATACCTATATATATTAAAATACTTCAACTAGGTATTTACATAAAGAGTAATTAAAATATATAGGTAAGAACTAAAAGTCAAGATGTAAAATGAATGGAGTACCTAATTTATAAATAATATAGGTACCTACATAATTTACAAATCATTTTGGGTACAACTGTCTATTTAAAATAATAAATAATACAAATTATATTATAAGTAGGTTCTTTAATTCATAAAAAAAAATTAATAAGTTAACTAAGTTGGCAAAATGTTCTATTATTTTACAATTTTTACTTATAATAATATAATTAATTGTTCTGTTTTATTTTTTCAATGTTCCAAATGGCAATGTTATGTTGATAGCATAGGCGTGACTAGACTACATCCGCAGGGGCAGCCTAACTAATGACCGGCGCCACCTAACCTAACACAAAAATGCCCCATGCCCCCATTACCCCCAGGTCCCTAATAATTTGGGGGGGGGGGGGGGTAGTCCCGCCAATTTAACATTTATATAGTTTAAAGTAATATTCAAGTTATTAAAATCTATTTACAATTAATATTATACAGTATTCTGTATTTTCAGTACCTACCTTTAAATTTAACTCCAAAAATAATAATATTTATATTATTCATCTATATACAAGCCTTTTCAATCTATAAAATTAATAATATTGTAACTTGTTGACTCAAAAAGGTAAAATATAAATTACCTATCTAATAAAATAAACACTTATACTATTATCATGCATGAAGCAGGGTCATCAGGATCATCTTCGTTTTCATTATTATCAACATTAATTTTGTTTTCATTATTTAATTTTAAGAAGACTTTTATATTTTGAAAAGATTTAGCAATTTGAACCGATTTAACTTTTTTGCGATCTCGTTCTCCAGCGGCTCCTCCTTTTTTCTTTTAAAAATATCCATTCTCTCAATATCCAGTCTCAAATATATATGATCAATCCATATATGTTGTGGTGACAATACATATAATCATAATGATAATTGATCTTGTACCATTTATCATAATAATTCAACCATTATCAATATAACAAAGTATCTTTTCGGTTCTATATTAACAAGAATTTTGTCAATCTAACATAGAATTTTATCTCTATGAATATGATTTTTTTTGAGTATACAGAAAAAACTAAAAAGTCAAAATCGAGAACAATTACTAGAATTAATGATTACAGTTTAACAGTCATGTACTCATGTGTATCTGATCCGTGTGTTTGAGAATTGTGACTCGTGAGTTGATGAAAAATAATACAACAGTCAACAATAATAATATATGTCAACATCCAATAATAGATTCGATTATGCGAACCTTACCGTCGCCTGTATTTATAGACTAGGGTATTCCGAAAACTGGTGGGGTCGTCACCACCACTCCGTGCTCGCATACTGGAATTATTTGTTTTCAATAGTTATAAAAATAATTCATATTTCTCAAAAATTGTACCAGTTGGCAGTTTCCCGCATAATATTATTATCGAGATTTGTGATAGAATCATAAATCAATTCGAAAATGCAATATAATATTATTATTAGAACTAAATAAACAATGCATGACATTTTTTTTTTCTAAATAAAAGTTGTAAACCACTTAGATTTAAAACTTGGTTGACCGGCGCCTTTCGAAAATTGCAGGGGCAGCCCAGGCACCCTATGCACCCACCGTAGACACGCTTATGGTTGATAGTCGATATTGACTCATTGAGTTTGTTAGGTAATTTTTGATAAGTTTCTATTTAGAAAACTATCTTTCAGCTGATGTAACTGTATAAGGCAATACAAAATAAATTAAGATTGGACTTAAAATATCATAATGTGATGTAGTTACTATAGTAATTTTAAATTATATACAGCGAGTGTAACAGGAAGACCTGACAGATGAAATAACTTTTGTTTCTAATCAACATTTAAAAAATGTTTTGTATATATAATTTATAGTCACTTGCGCTACACGTATAATATAAAAAAAATATTTTTATTTTTAATACTGAAAATAATAATTTTTAAATTTGTATTAAAATTTTTTTTTTTTGAAAAATTCAAAATATCCAATTTGTAAATCTCATTATAAGAACATTTTTGATGATAAAAACATTTATCTAAGTCATGTAGTTAATTTTTAGAATATTTTTAAATATCAATATATTTTGAGTAAATTATTTTAGAACGTAATAACTTTTTTTTTAAATATTATTTTTGGGAATTTCCGTTACCACT
>NC_042493.1:35490635-35496093 GCF_005508785.2 Acyrthosiphon pisum | reverse complement strand
ATAATTCAACCATTATCAATATAACAAAGTATCTTTTCGGTTCTATATTAACAAGAATTTTGTCAATCTAACATAGAATTTTATCTCTATGAATATGATTTTTTTTGAGTATACAGAAAAAACTAAAAAGTCAAAATCGAGAACAATTACTAGAATTAATGATTACAGTTTAACAGTCATGTACTCATGTGTATCTGATCCGTGTGTTTGAGAATTGTGACTCGTGAGTTGATGAAAAATAATACAACAGTCAACAATAATAATATATGTCAACATCCAATAATAGATTCGATTATGCGAACCTTACCGTCGCCTGTATTTATAGACTAGGGTATTCCGAAAACTGGTGGGGTCGTCACCACCACTCCGTGCTCGCATATTGGAATTATTTGTTTTCAATAGTTATAAAAATAATTCATATTTCTCAAAAATTGTACCAGTTGGCAGTTTCCCGCATAATATTATTATCGAGATTTGTGATAGAATCATAAATCAATTCGAAAATGCAATATAATATTATTATTAGAACTAAATAAACAATGCATGACATTTTTTTTTTTCTAAATAAAAGTTGTAAACCACTTAGATTTAAAACTTGGTTGACCGGCGCCTTTTGAAAATTGCAGGGGCAGCCCAGGCACCCTTAGTACCCACCGTTGACACACTTATGTGGGGGGGGGGGATACGGCTGATTGTTTAACATATGCATTATTTTATCATTAAAAATATAATTTATGGTTATGTCAATTTATAAAATTATGGTAAATACAAACTTTATTTATACGTAGTGGCTATTTTCACGTCCTGTCACCTGATTGGACGTAATATTAATACTGATAGTATATCTGATATCAATTACCGTAATTGATAAGTGTCACTAGACCCTGATAACCGATAAAGATATAATATGATAATATAACAATATTTCCCGCATAAATTTAAATATTTACATAGATTCTAAGCGTTACTGCATAATATAAAAAATTAATATTATAGATTTGTGTAAAAATTTGTACAAAAATCTTTGTTTTTTGTATTAGTTGAACTATTGATGAATATGATGAATATGGATCATTTATATATATATAATTTTTAGAATTGGAATTGCCAGTGATATTTATACAACTATTTTAAAGCAACATTTTACTGATCTCTAGCTGACTAGTAATATGACTATTAGACTTCAGTATTCTTTGACTACACAATTAACCACTGACCACTGACTTGTCAATTATTTTTATTATTTTACTACACAACTTTGTACTGACAACTGACTTACGTCAATTACTTTTAATAATTTTATTTTGTGTGAATTAAATTGTTTGACTTATAATAATTTTATTTAGTGCTGATTAATTTCTTTTACTTAATAATTTTTATTATTATATTTACATATATTTTTTTTAAATTTTAACAAAATGGACAACAATGTAAATGCTGAAAATCAAGTAAGTGTTTATGAATTTAATTATATTTAATAATCTATATTAATAATTAATTATATATAGTCTTTGGAACTTGAAATTGGTAAAGAATTTTCGTCTCTTGTGGAGTTGGAAAATTCAATTTCAAAGTATGAAAATAGGACCATGTCCAACTTCACAAAGTTCAGCTCTAGGACCATTGAAAGTGCTAGAAAAAAAGGCTTAAAAAGGCACATAAATCCAATTTTGGAATATGCCGTTCTCGAGTGTAGGTGTGTGAGGAGTGGGGAGTACAAAACCCAATCAACAGGTCATCGGCCGTAACAAAGGTATAATTAAAATACTTATTATACTTAAAATATTTATAATTTATGAATTATGGAACATCTTAAACATATTGGTTGGTATTTATTTTTATTTCCAGTTCTTTTCGTTCAAATTGCCCAGTTGTTTTAGCTGTTCGACCCAATGATTGGGGAGAGAAATTAGTGATAAAAAGTTCTATTAGTGAACATAACCACATATGCAGCAAGGTAAATAGTTAACAAAATAATAATAGAAATTATATATAAATACAGTATAAAAAAAAACTATTTATTTTAGGCAATGTATGATCACTATCCCAGGCAAAGAAGGCTGGATACAGATTCTAGAATTATGGCATCAAAATTGGTAACGATGAAGGTAAATAAAAAGATATTACAAAATGATCTGATGAAAACCCACAACAAAATAGTAACGTTAAAGGATATACATAATTTGGTTATATTCAAATCACCAGCATCAGACGCATTAAAAATATTGGCAATTAGTTATGAGGGAACTGACGTCACCCTTAATATTTTGAAAAATTAAAAAAATGAGCTGAAAGCAATATTTTACCAAGACAAAGAGATGCAAAGAATATTTTCTTTGTGTCCTGAAGTGTTATTTGTTGATGCCATTTATAAAGTCAATGACTTAAGAATGCCCCTCTACGTTTTTTTAGGTAATTATCTTTACTACGTTTAACTAATTATAACCAACTGTTGTATTCACTATAATTTGTTTGTTGCCTTCAACTTGATTATAGTGGTTGACAGTAATGGGCTCAGTGAAGTTGTTGGGTTTTGTCTTCTCACTAGTGAAGACAAAGAAAATGTATCGGACATGGCCTCAACATTTAAAAGGTTTAATCCCGATTGGAAACATATCAAATGTATAATGGCAGACAAAGATTTTACTGAGAGAAATGTTTTCAAACACTATTTCCGGATTCACAAATTTTGATTTGCATTTTCCATTGTTTGAGGTCTATGTCAAGAGAAATTACCTGCGAAAAAATGAAAATAAACTCCGGTAAAAAGTGTTAAGAAATACTAGATGCATTAGTTTTGATGAATTTTTTTATGTAGGAGAAAGATTGATGTGTTTAGAAATAATACAAAGTATTGTTTATGCTAAAAATGAATTAAATTATGACGAAATCCACCAAAAACTTGAAGATACCAATTTAAAGACGGTGATCGATTACTTCAATAAAAACTGGCACGGTATCAGAACAGAATGGGTTGTACACTTCCAATCAAAATTCATGACTCTAGGTATAATTTTATTATAATATGTTAAAACTGTCAGGTTTCAGTTATGTAACTTTATTGTTTTAGGAAATCGTACAAATAATCGTCTTGAAAGCATTAACCAAAAAATAACACAAGTGGTTACCAAATTTTCTAGATTAGATCAATTATTTCAAGGTATACTCACTTAAGCAAAACTATACCCGCCACGCAGTCATCTTATTCCGCGGCGGGTATAATGGCATAATATTTTTATGCATCTGTTATAATTGTATATGTATTTATAGGGCTCGAGATGTTAATGGTAACGCTACGTACGGAACGAGACCACATAGCGACCGAATGTTTTTCGAAAACTCCTAGTTTTGTAGCTGGATTTTCACCTGAGATAAAACAATTATTTTGGTATTTAACTCCTTACGCATTTAATTTAGTTCAATCAAAAATTAGCCACATATACAAAGTAAAAGTTCTATCTCATCTTAACATGACGGGCATTATTAATTCTGGAGAAGGTGTCTTAAATGTCACTACTACAACTTGCGAGTGCACTTTTATCACGAGTATGTGTCTTCCGTGCCACCACATATTAAGATTGGGGAAGATGTATGATTTATCATTATACTGTCCAGAGTTGTGTGCAGATAGGTGGACCAGAAGGTATTACCAAGACGTATGTAGGGTAATTCCTTCAACAACTATTCCCAATAATATAGAAAACAGTGTTAACGTAGTCACTGTTGTCACAAAAAAAAAACGTATATTTAATCAGAACGAAAAATACCAGCAAGCCTTTTTTCAAGCCAAAAGATTGGCTTCTTTGGCCTCTGAGGCTTCTGGGACAGCGTTTCAAAAACGTATAAAATTACTCAACTTTATCGCCAATGCTTGGGAGAAAAATGAAGAAGTTGAACTAGGTAACTAACATATTTACATAGGTTTGGAATTTACTTAAAAATGTTTATTTTATAATATATACTACATAATAAAATATATTTTACTCTTTAGATGATTTGTTTGATCAAGAAGGTCAAGAAGTGAGTGAAAACATTGAAAGTGAAACTGAAGAGCCTCAAGAGTTGGTGCTAAATGAGTTGCCAATACTACCACCTAGGATTCCAAAAAGGGGTCGTCCAAAAGGTAATTCTAAGTTTTTAATTAAGTTTAATCTAAGTTTTTATTATTTCACTTACTTAAACCACAATATAATATGTAGGTAATGATAAGACAGCAATTGGCATTCCAAAAAAAATAAAAGTGGATTCAGTTGGGTTGGTTTGTTATCAAAAACTGCCATTGAAAATAAAACAATCTGAAATGTTAAAATGGTTAGTAGACGAAGAGTTGGCAATGCTTGCAATCAATACAAACAAATTGATCTGAGAAAGTGATATTGAATGCATACCAGAAAAAGTACCAAGTGCAATAATTGATGAAACTATAGCTGTAGGAGAAATAAAACAATTTTTTACAACAGATGGATGGACTGCTGTCCAACAAATTATTAATATCAAAAAACAACGTGCAACTTGGGTTTGTCCTGTTTGTTCAGAAGATGCTTCCACAAAATCCATTTGCTGCAATCGCTGTTTGGAATGGTCTCATTTTATATGCGCAAGAGTAAATGAGAATGTGAAATCAAAACAGTGGTTTTGTAATACTTGTAAATTAGCAGCCAAATAATTATAATTTTTACAACGTGATTTTTTCAAGTGTTTAATGTTAACGTGCGTTACCACCGTAAGTGTTTAACGTGATTTACTTTAGTGTTAGGTTATAACTTATAATATAGTTAATAGTTATAGTATTTTACTATATTATTATATCATAGTATAAGGAATAAGAAGTATGTTAAACTCGACAGTTTCGCGAATATACCCAGCAAATAGTATGTTGATTATGTTGGTAAGTCGGAAGTTCCATGATTATGTATAATAAATCTATAATATTATAAACTTATAAATAATATTCTGTTGAGAAAATGTTATAATACTATCATATCATATCTTTATCGGTTATCAGGGTCTAGTGACACTTATCAATTACAGTAATTGATATCAGATATGCTATCAGTATTAATATTACGTCCAATCAGGTGACAGCCCACATAGCATTTTTCAATGTTAAAACTTATATAAACATTGAGTTTTAGTTTAAGTTTAAAGGTGTACATATAAATATTGCATAACATTTTATTAAATATTTATTTTTAAATACTTAAAATAAATAAATTTTTAAAATATCAATAAACATTTAAAATAGATTAAATATCATATATTTAAAACTAAACTTTTGTTAAAGGCTTAACAAATGTATAAATTCTTACGTTTAACTAAAGTTGTAGAAAATATATTTATTAAGCATTGACCATTAAACTACGATTAAAGGATTGGGCTTTTAAACATAGAATACACGTTTTTATTTAAATGGTAAATTTTAAACATTTATTAAAAGTGTAATAAAGTTTTATAAATA
>NC_042493.1:35488007-35490585 GCF_005508785.2 Acyrthosiphon pisum | reverse complement strand
TTTTATAGATAGAGGATAAGTCAAATATTTTAATTATTATTTAAAATATAATACCATATTAATTATTATTATTATACACTAGTACATCCCCAAACAATTTATTTATTATTAACCCCCGTTAATCACATCGCTGCTTAAAAGATCGGGCACTTATAGTTTTTCAAATTACCTATACTCATTATAAGTGATTTATATTATTTTATGTACTTTAATACCTTCAATTTTTCAAGTCAAGCTATCATTTAATGCTATTTAAAACAATTATCTATTGTTTGTTGAATTTATAGGTATTTTTAAAGTCACAATAACCTATCAAAAAGACCGTGTGTGACCTATAAACTCGGAATTAATGTTGTCCAATATTATTTTCGCCAGCGATTATTTTTTTTGATACAAAGAAAAACGATCATAATTGTTTATTATTATAAATGTATTAATTATTATAATTTTTTATTTATCATTAAATAATTAAATTGTAAAGAAATATTCATTATATATATACATAAAATTACTACCTATATAAATTAGTTAATAGAAGTTTTTTTTTTTATTTTTCATTTGGCTTGCCCTAATAAATGTGTCTAGTTTCGCCTATGCTATCTATTAATTCACATATAATATTTATTGGTTGGTAGTCATTGTAATTTAATAGCATAATTTAGGTAGAATAATATTCAGTGGTGTATTGGAGGGTATACGGGGGTATGCAGTGTATACCCAAAACGTATTTGTCGATCAGCGTATACTGATAAAATATTCAATATTGATGATATATTTTTAATATTGAATATTTTTGTTGATATCACAAATTTATCAAGAATATTTTTTGTATACAATATGCCATTATTACCACAGATTATATGAAAATTATTAAAATTAGCAAACAAACCGAAATATTTGTGTAAAAATAGAAAAATCGAAGATTTTAGTACAAATTGTTGAATGTAGTTTGTAATATGTGTAAGTAACGCTTAGAGCGTAGCGAGAAAATTTTTTTTTCAATAAAATATAGCTTAAAGTGCGTATACCCAAAAATTTGTTCACCAATACACCACTGATAATATTACAATCAAAATTCAAAACATTAAAAAGTAAAAGTTTATCAATAGGTACTACTGCAGTACTGTCTACTATAACTAATGATTGATTAATATGAACTGGCATAGCTTTAATATTTTGTGGCTTACTAGTACAAGAGTTAGAGAAAAAAAATTGTACGTTATTCAAATTCTATTAGCATTGGCGTAACTATGAGGGGGCTAGGGGGGATTATGATTTGGATATAACCCCCTATGAGTTATTTTAAATAATTAATAGTTTTGTTAGCCCTCCAGAATTTTAACCCTAGTTGCGCCTAAAAGTTATAGTTCTAAGTATATAAATATTAAGTAAATATATTTTTAGTCAAATAAAGTTTTAAAAATCTTTTGATTACATAATATACATATTATTCATAAAATTTTTTTTACTTAAACACTCCCATTTAAAATATCTGTGTACGCCACTGAAATTATATATTATAGTTGCTTTAAACAGATTAAAAATTAAACACTTTAAAATTTATCAAATTTAGCTACATATACAGAATGTCCCGTGAGGATATACACCATATACCATTAGACCCACCACCCGGACAAAAATCGTTTTTTGCGTTTTTTTTTATTATAAAATATAATAAATCGATGTATCAATACACCTTGTATCTATGGCAATCGCCAATCGTTGACATTCGTCGGAGAACATTAACGATTTTTATAATTTCAGTGAGAAAAAAAAGAAAATTAGCCAAAAACAGACCGACGCCGTTCTTTAAACACTATACAATGAAAGTTATAACACAAACTAGAACATTTCGTTACATTCAGGTGATTTTCATAAAATATACCGTCAAGTTTCAGTTCGGATCGAGACGCATGGAGACAGCCTGCTAATATTGTTTCTTCGGTGGCTGCTACGGCGTACTGAAAGTCTCATTGGTTTCACCGGAAGAGTCGACGTTTAAGCGTAAGTCTGTTTTCATATATATAAATATCGGATAAGGTTGATTTGCTCTTATTTTAGTCGACCTGCACTCGGGCTTAAAAAAGGTATTTCAACAAAAATATCATGTATTTGAAGGGGTTAAACGTTTATCGAACACTCATTTCCCGATTTCCGTTCCCACTTACAGGCTTAGGACTGACAATGATTTTAATTATTGGAGTAGTTAAAATGATTGTTTTATACATCATAGCACCATAAGCGTGTCTACAGTGGGTGCCTAGGGTGCCTGGGCTGCCCCTGCAATTTTCGAAAGGCGCCGGTCAACCAAGTTTTAAATCTAGTGGTTTACAACTTTTATTTAGAAAAAAAAATGTCATGCATTGTTTATTTTGTTTTAATAATATTATATTGCATTGTCGAATTGATTTATGATTCTATCACAAATCCCGGTAATAATATTATGCGGGTAACTGCCAACTGGTACAATTGTTATAACTAGGACTCGGATGTTGTTGCTAAGTAGTTATAAATTTGTTTCAAACGAGTACCATTATATATAAAACGTGGGTAAGTGGATGTCACTCTGCTGTACAGT
>NC_042493.1:35485583-35486492 GCF_005508785.2 Acyrthosiphon pisum | reverse complement strand
CAGCATAAAAAGAATCAAATTATTTTCAAAATTTTATGGTGTATAGGAAATGCTAATATAAACATTCAGTAAAATTTTCATGTATTTGCAGTTATTCGTTTTTGAATTACAACAAAATAAGGAAATCGCTACATGAGAAATCGAGTGAATATCCAATGTTGTAAAAATTTAAATTTCAAACGATCATAAAAATTTAATTTGACTTTCTTATAGATATTTTTTGTTTGATAAAGGTAGATAATCTTATAAGGAATCTTGTATTACATTTTCATATCTTAGATTTAAAAAGAAAAATTTTTATGAATTTCTAACTCGAAATAATTTGCAAATTTTCGTGATTTTTCCATATTTTGTCATTTTTTGAACTTTAAATGCTTATAAAAAAAAACTGTGACTAACGATTTTTAATATTTTTCATTTGCCTTTGAAACAATATACTAGGAGCCTTCTATTAAATTTTCAAGCTTTTTTATCCAACAAATAAAATTTTATTGATATTTTTAGAAAAAAAACTAAAAAAAAATGGAAAATGAAAATGTCCATAAAGAGCTCAAAATAAATCAAAATATTTTGAAATTATTATGGTGTATAGAAAATGCTAAGATAAACATTCAGTTAAAATTTCATATATCTACGGTCATTTTTTTTAAAGTTACACCAAAAACCAAAATCGATTTTCTCGAAAACAGATTTTGCGTAAAAATTCCCGTTTTTCCTTAATTTTTCTTTTGTTTTTCACGGTGCTTTTGAAAACTATTGGAAAAATTTTACTTTTGACCCCCCAAAGTACCAACTAGATTCACTTTCCTATCAGAAAAGGTACTGTTGAAGAAAATCCAAGCACTTTTACTGTCCTAAAACGTGATGACAGACACAAAAATAAAAAAAAATAAAAAAAAAACACACATC
>NC_042493.1:35485307-35485533 GCF_005508785.2 Acyrthosiphon pisum | reverse complement strand
GTTTAAGGTTCATATCAAAGATTGCAATTTCGATCATTGTTCAACGGGTAATGATAAAAAATCTGAGCGATTTAAATTAAATTTCAAAAGAGGTCGATATAGAAATATTGTATTCAATATGACGTATATATAAGCTAATACTACGGGTTATTCGTATATTTTGCATTAAATCATAAAAACAAAATATTTATATTTTGTTGAAAAGTTTTGTTTCCATGCCACGTTT
>NC_042493.1:35482738-35485207 GCF_005508785.2 Acyrthosiphon pisum | reverse complement strand
ATAATAATCGGTTATAACGTAGTATGTTTAAATTGCATATAGCGTGTGCGGCTTTTATAATTTGAACACCAGTTATTATTTACTCAGGTGGCGTATAGTTTCTTTTCAGTTGTTGTTTTTTTTTTGTGCGTCAAAAAATATTTCCTAAGGTTTTATATCAGTTATTCAAATCTACTTAGTAGATTGTCACAAAATGTCGCCCATCTCCGTACCCGGTATAGTCTAAAACTCTAATCTGCCTCTGTACCAAAATTCGTGGAATGGTAAGCTCCTACAAATGTAGGTAATCTCCTACAAAAGATAATGAAATAATAATTTTTACGAAAAAGTCAAATTAATTTTTAAAAATATGAACAAATGGGTATCGCTTGTACCGTTTTCATGTCCTCCTAGGATATACTTATATAAATTATCGAATTTCATGATTATAATGATTATAACGAATTTAATGATATTACTATCCAATCATTATTTTTAAGCAAATGAAAAAAAAAACAAATAACATTTATATTATTTATGTTATCTAAGATATCGGCACGCTGTTGCATAGATAATTTTCCCCCCTATATGTTCAGAAACTTTAGAGCCACTACTACAAACACAGTAAGATAGAAGTTGTCCCGCGCAAAAAAGTTTTACTCGTATATGACTATAATATATTTGATATTATATATTATCACAAATCAATTTTAACTCCCCGATACAAGCTATGCTTAATATAATAGGGGAGATGCAAACATTTTTATTATTTTTATATATAATATTTATGTTCTGTTTGTTGATTTCAAGAATAAATAAACTATTATTAAATTATTAAAACGTAATACCTACAACCAATTATTTGTTTATCGTTATTTATAATTTTGGAATTTTACATTTTTATACGTTATACGTGCATATCTTGTCTTCGTATTACTAATGCAGGACATGGACATTTTTACGAGAAGCAGAATCCGTTATACTCCGTTATTTTTAATATCTAAGTGAGTATTGATTATTGACCCATATTATAAAATTGAATTATAAAAAAAATATCTAGATATTTTTCAACATAGTAGGTAGATGAACATTCGATTTCTTGAATTTAGTTTTGGCGCTACATATAATATTTTCACATAATGATATATCAGTTTTAGTCTTTGAATGTAGATGACGCCACACACACAATAGAAGCATATCGTATTTTACCACCACTTGAAATATATGGCTCTAAACTAATTAAATGATAATTCAAAAAATATTAAAATGTACATATCAAAGTCTGCCATCTTTCCACAGAAATATTATAATACATGTCATAATATGTAGGTGGTGTAATCAGTTTAATAATTCTTACTATTATTGAAATGTTTAGATTCATACAATTTTCTATTTTTTTATTTATTTACTGATTTTTGTGTTACGATTTGTTGTTCTTATTTTGATACAAATTAATTACTTACTCAAAAAAGTTTGAGAATTTCAATTATTTAAAAAAAATGTTGATGTCGGGAAAAATTTAGTGTACATAATATGATTGATATAGGAACTATATCATAAGTACCTAATTTAGTTTAGTGGAGTGGGATGTCCATTTCCGGTGCCCCATCTATTATAGTTGGCGTTTATTTATTATTAGAATGCGTATGTCGCCTAACGAATAGTTTGATTTTTGTTTTTTATTTTTCGCACAAACGAATAATTAACACTTCGAGAAAATAAATTTCATGAAATGTTCAAACGAAACCCTACTTGCACATATTTCACCTAATTTGCAAACATGAACTTACCGTTACGAGGAAAATAATAGGACCTACCAATGACGTATAATATTATTGTACGTAACTCAGTCGTTCGTAAATAAGTCTACACAATAATATACATAATATAATATAATATATGTGCAGCCAGCGTACGTAATATTACGACGGTATTATGTGATGGTGCAGCCATATAATATTATTATTACGATAATTGGGACTTTGAATATGTTCAGTTACGGTTACAGTTGCCGCAATGGCAAAGCTCATTTTTTTCAACTTTTTAGTAAACCGTATTAGCTTTCTTAGAAAGTCTCAATAATTACGCAACAATATACAACTATAACGACGACTTTTTTAATTTGAAAAAATATCGTTTTTTTACTCTTCAGCATAATTAATTGTTTGACAAGAGACTATTGAGACTTGTCACTGTTTGACAATATTTCCGTCTGTCAATAAAAAAAAAAAATTCTTCACACATTGCCGTGTAAGCTCGGTAAATATTTCGGTAAACGTACCAACTGTTTTTGCAAGTGAATATTTTTTTAATATAGAATAAAATCAACACGTGACGCCTCAAATTAAACGTCTTGACGAGGCGAATATTCATAACATATCAATAGAATGTAAAGATATATATAACCTCCGAAAGTTCAACACGCCCACAACTAAACCGATATAAAGTGTTATTACAGAAAATTTATGTAAACAGTACTTACCAAAAGAA
>NC_042493.1:35482038-35482638 GCF_005508785.2 Acyrthosiphon pisum | reverse complement strand
GAGGGGTCGCCCACCTATACACACAGGTGTGTGTACAAGTAGTGCGTGATATTATGATAAATGATAATAATATAATGACTGCGCAGATGTGTATAACTCAGTTACTGAGATTAATTTAACCCAAATCACTCTTTAGTCCCAAAACTATGTACTAATATTTGAAAATATTTTTTTACATAATCAAGTCGTTACAAAACAAAATTTTCAACAAAAAATATATTTTATACAATTTTGTATCGATATAATTTTTATAGGATTTAAATACTTTTTTGAATGAGAACATACATTTTTAAATTCATATTCTAGAGCATTATATTTGACATTATATTAAGTAAACATTTCGGACCAGTAGCTATAAATATACTAGTAACTAATAAGTTTTAACCCATAAACTACACGTCCAAAATTCCATGTATCAATGTATCAAATTACTTAGGTACTAATGTACTATAAAGAATATTCTGCTTTGCAATAATAGGAATTAAAAATGATGATGTCATTAAACAAAGTTAACATTTTTAAAAATAGTTCAAATGTTGTTTTATATAACAGCTTGAATGATATGTAAAAACATTTTTTCAAAACCATTTACCTATAGTT
>NC_042493.1:35480632-35481988 GCF_005508785.2 Acyrthosiphon pisum | reverse complement strand
TTCCTTTATAATCGTGAGCTATACACAGAACACGATTAAAGATATTACTTTCGTGATACAGAACCAGAATAGACAGTCGTGAATACAATGGTTTATACCAACTACCAATCAGAACTATAGTTGTGGTACCAATTAAAGGTGGGTTTCCACTACATACGTTTATACCATAGAGTAAGACTTACTCTATGGTCTTACTCTATGGATTATACACGTGCATATTACGCACGGATCACGATGTAGGTAAAACGGTGTAGTCACTATCAATTGTACGTATGAGAAATAAGTGAGTACCGTTTTTACGGCAGTTTAGTTACACAATTGTCCACCAGGAAGCGCTAAGAAGGCCGGTTTCGGAAATATTTTATAAGCAATATTATGGTCTATTTCAGTATATTTGTTTTGAATAATAAACATATTATTAACATATTGATGAACATTGTTTATTTATATTTTATTATCCTATAGTACCACAGTACCACACTACCTATAGTAGAAATATAACCACCCACACCTACCTAAAACTAGTAAAACTTATAATTATTTTTAAACATTTTTCATATTGTGCTAATAAATATGCCCAACAAATGTTTTGTTCCCGCATGCAAGTCTGGTTACTTAAGTAATACTAAAATATTAAAATCAGCAGGGAAAAGAGAAAGACAAAAAAAAAATAATAATAATAATAATAATAATAATAACAAAAACAAAATAAATATATAAAAAGCTACATAACAACTAATACAGGTATTCTGGTATAAACATGGACGTTTTAAAATTATTTATCTTGCAGGACTTACTATCTGTATGGAATAATAAAATACCGCGGAAAGATAGGAACTTATCCATAAAAGATGTAGTTTGCGGCTTACATTTTAAAGAAGATGATTTTTTAAAATATGAGTGTAAAATGCCTGATGGGTCAATTAAATATATTGAACGAATACGTCCGGCATTGAGAGAAAATGCTATTCCGACAATATTTTTAGGATTACCAGAACGATTTTCAAATGTAGGGATATTTTTATATTTTTTAAATTAAAGATTAAACAAAGAAAATACTAGTTGTACATAATATTATGTATCTACCCCCATATCTACAAGGTATCTGTGTGTCCCTGGGTTGTTTTTTAGTTTAATCAACAGTAAAAATATATTAACATTGTTAGATTTATTAAGCTATTTTTAAGGAAAAAATAACAAAGAAAAAGGTAACTAATTAGGGTAAAAAAGTTTATTTACCAATGCAAATTGTTCTTCCAGTCAAAGTGAGAGGAATAGAGAAACCTTCAATTCTTCACTCCAGTTTTTATTTTTACGTCAATAGTACCTATTAAATTAGTATAATAAATTATAATA
>NC_042493.1:35479388-35480478 GCF_005508785.2 Acyrthosiphon pisum | reverse complement strand
GGCTATAGCAGCCGGTTGTTGATCGGCCTTTTTAGCGCTACCTGGCGGAAGGCGCGCTAACCAAAGTGCCGTCTGATTTGGACTCACTTCTCGGCTCGAGTGACTACACCGTTTTACCTACATCGTGCATGACATGTATATCATGACAAAATAGATAGGTATGTCAGCAACTTTTTCATACGCATCGTGTTCGCCAACCACTCCACCCCCCGTCTATTAGCTGGTTCGCCTCTTCTCATTGGTGAATATAATATTCTTGGTCGTTTTATGTTATCACATGTTATCAATAAATATTAAATTCCGTATGGTCGTGTACAGACTGTTAAATAGTGAATACTAAATTATGGAAATCATTAATAATAAAAATTCAAAATTGGAAAACTTTTTTATATATAATATTAATTATTATACTTACTTACATTTACAATTAACATAGGTACCTAAATATTACATTATAATATACTTCAACACTTACATTACCTACTTACATAATATTAGTAAATTTTTGTTTTTTAAATGTTTCAAATTTTTTAAATTTTTGACTCATAATTTGATTGTTTAAATTATTGAGTCTTATGTAAGTTCTTGTTCGTACAAAACATTGTAAAACGTCTAAAGGTAACTTTAAATCTTGAGTACTTATTTGTAATTTATCTGTGAATTTTTTAAATATATTAGGAGCTTTTGACAGGTTGTCACCGTGAAGACTTCTGAAATGTATTCCTAATTGTTTCACAGCTCGCATTAAATTGTCAGATGGAATTTTCAATTGACCTCTGGAAATATAATCTGTCCAACAGATTGGTTTGTCTTTATCTAAATGGGCTATCAAATTGGGATATTTATTAAAAACCGATTAGCTACGTAGCCTGCCACAAATTCTGCAGATTCTTTCTCTATGTTATTGAAAGGTTCTTCGGTGTCCAACTAAAAAAAAATGTATGTATTGCTGTATTTTGTTGTTAGCGTTTTACATTTTTAGCTTATACATACTTCAAATTGTTTTAGGAAATCAAAATCTAATTCTGGAATATCTGTTTCCTTCAAACAAGTATTGTGACTTTCCGTTTCAAGCTGGTCATTGCAGATC
>NC_042493.1:35454048-35479288 GCF_005508785.2 Acyrthosiphon pisum | reverse complement strand
TCTTTGGACAATTCTAAATTATTCAATAGTTCTGATGTTATACATTCGGAATCATTCAACCACTTATCTTCATGACCATCTTCCGTATTAGTATTTTCTGAAAATACTAAGGGAGAGTGATTGCCTAGTATATACCACCTTGAACTAAAAAAAAATATATTGAGTTATAAAAACTACATTGTAGTTTTATTAAATTTAAATTAAATCCCTACCAGTATTTAAAATCCAATGCAGTGATATTATTGCTTGCACATCCAGCCAGAAAACTAAATAGATTTCCCAATATATCCTGGTTCAACTTTATATTAGTAACTAAAATTCCTATAAAAATTGTATCATATCCAATATGTATAACATAGAAATAACAGTTATCCGTTCTTATGGACCAAAAGCATTAGATACAATTTAAAAATATATAAGTTGTTCATAACTATTTTACCCTTTTGAAATGGCAGTAAAGATTTTTTTTGATGAACTCTTATGGACTTGATAAAACTGTTCATTTTTTCAAATAAATCATTTTGATTTGTTTCATCTAGGCCATAACTTTTTACTCCTTTATCAAATTTATGTTGAGTGTTTAGTAAATCAAACCAATTGTTGAATAACAAAATAATTTCTGAAGCCTTTTTTTAAAAACAAACATTTTTTTTTGTCAAGCATCATATTAAATGTAATTCCAAAATAATAAAAAATAGCAATTAAACATTTTTATACTTCTTAATTATACATTTATAAAATAAGTATTTACTTCTTTCCAGTTATATTCCTCTAACAACTTTTTTTCTCCACCATATTCAATTGCTTTGGAAACTGTATATGAAAATAACTATGCAGCTAATTTTACTTTCATACTACCAGTCCCTTCAACTAATAGGTGTTTGTTTGTGAATTTATGAGCCAATTTAAAATCTTGGCCAGAGTTTAAATTTAACAAATCTTCAAAAACACCTTTTCCAATATATTTTCCATTGGAAAGTACAAAACCTCTGAAATAATTATATTTGATTTAAAATATTGATATTTAATAGATATTAATTTAAAAATTAGTTTTATACTTGTCAACTAAATGATTTCTTGCTGGTTTTAAAAGATGTGGGACGTCAGCAAAAACATGGATGTTTTAGTTTGTTATTTTATGCTTGAAGGACGTATTCTCTATAGATATGTTTAAAGCTTTCCATAATCCAATGTTTGATGAACCCATATCACTAACCATTGCAATGACATTAAACCCAACATTATGCAGTTGCTCAATAATTTGATGTAACAAATCTTGTGTCATTGGGGTATCATAACCATACATAATCGGCTGTTTCCAATTACTTACCAACCCTGTAAATGAATTAGTCTTACATTTATCTACTTAATACATATCTAGTCATAATATTTTGATAGTAATGTACCTCGTGCTATAACCGTTTGTACACATTTATGTGGTCCTATTACTCTTTCATTTTTTTTGTCCAAACAAATTCTACTTGAAATATAGGTTTCATCAAAACAAATTACAGTTAATTTGTCAGCTGTGCTCATAAGATCTCTCCTTTCATTAAAAATATTTTGTTTTATATATAAATATATTCTCAAATATTTCAATACTTAAAATACACGGAACAAATTTTACATATTTTAATTTATAATACCTTTAGATTTCATCAAAGATAAAACACTAGTCAATATTCCATCATCAATTGGAAATTTTGCTGCCCAAGTTCGTAAAGTAGACCTCAAAATATATTTAGAACATATAATTGAATCTGTTTATTTAACTCAATAGGTAATTTATTAAATTCCCTGGTAGTGGAAAATTTTTTTTTTCTCTTAAGTAACGATAACATTTTGGCGATATACTAGTAATCGCGGAAGAAATATCTTCTGGGGACCACTGATAAACTTTTTTTTTGGGATGAAGAAGAAGCTGAATTTGAGTTGGTGTGAAGAGTTGTGATAAAATATTACCAAAGCGACTTTCAAAACGAACATCTTCCAAATTAATAAAATCTTTATAATATTTTACTTTGTCCATTTCAAAAGTAATATTTTTTTTTTAAAACATTATTTTCTTCCTCAAGTTTCATATTTTTTTCTTTATATTTCTCACATTCTTCTTTTAGTCTAATCATTTAAGGAATACATTTTTATAGTTCACATTATAGTATAACTATTTACGGATTAGAGCATAAATTAAAAATAAAAAGTAATTAAAACACTTCATATTAATGAGATATTTTTTTTAATACCTAATTAAAACATTACATATCAAACAAACATATAATAGAAAATTAGAAAACATGAATTTTATTAATACATACCAGGAACTACTACATAGGACTGGACACTGTATAAAATAAGGTGGCTGCAAAGTTGTACGGTGGTCGTACGTTTGCTATGTAGCTGCTCTCTGGTGGCATTTTTTATACTGTGCTGTTGTAAATTATTTTATGTGATAAGTCGTGATTTGTAACTACTGAAAAACGATTAAAAATTCAAAAATTCAAATCAACGACAAACTTTTTATATTAACTATTATGTCTAAATAAATGAATGCGTATTGCTAGTTACTATGTTGCTACCAATTTGGAAAGTTTTTTTTTTTGCGTGATTTCTAACTTGCTTTTGATTAGACATACGTGAGTATTGTCTCATTCACATGGTAATATAATAAGTAATTATAAATTACATATTTATAATTATATTTAATAACATATATATACATTTTTCATATTTCATAAGTCTATATATAAATATTATGTTTATAAAAGTAAAATTCTAAATGTAGTAAATCTAGTACGTCACTAGATAGCATCATAGTCGCAAACGTACATATCCGTACAACTTTGTGACTGGTGTCCCACCCTCCCCCTGCACGGAGTGTCCAGTCCTATGTAGTAGTTCGTGATACATACATTAGAATAATATGATAAGCTAAAACAGCATGCATACATGTAAGACATTTTTTATTTTATATAAATTAACAAATAAAAATTTACTACCTATACTGGCAATAATTTAATCTAAATACTAAATCCTTATTATTATTTAATATTCTATAATACCATAATACTGTTAATTATCTAACTACATATCCTATTACACCATACTAACACCAAAAGCACTTAATAATTTCCTTAATTTTTATTTTTCTTTTAAATTTGTAAATGTTAGGTTCTTATTCTAATAGTAATTCTTAGGTGGTTATGTAAACTGTTAACTGTAAAATAATAATGAATATGTATTTTTTAATTATTTTCAAATTATAATTTAGAATGTATGTATTTAAATGTAATTAATAGTTATTAAACAATTTAAACAATAAACTTACTTTATCACAAAAGGCTTTGAAAGACTTAATTATTATTTAAAAGGAAGTATGTACATTACTTTTGATATGATGAACTATTTCCCATTCCATTCTCTAAACTTTGATCTAGTGGTTGAACTTCTAGATCATCAAAAAGGTTAATTCTGTATTTTTCATTAGACCTAACAAAACAAAAATAAACAATATTGTATTATTAGGTACTCATGTTTGTATTGTGTATAGTTACTTATGGTCTGCAGAAGCAACAACAGATTCACACGAGATAAGATCATAGAGAAGAGACTAGCTCTCCGAGCGTCGCTGGGGGAGACCCCCAAACTCCCCCGTTTTTGCCCCGAGTGTTGTCGATGTCGGAATCTGCAGTGGTCTCGTGGTCCGGTCGTCGGTCTCCAGCTGAATGGTGTATGGGTGATGTGGAGGTCTGGTGATAAGAAACTGTGATAAAGTTAGGACTACTGCGGTTCGACGTGGTAGTTCGAGCAGGCTAGGTCACGGCGTAGCGGACAAAGTCTTTGACGGTGTATTTTTGAAAACGCCGCCGGAAATTCCAAATCCCGTAAAAAAATCAAATAGCCACTGCTCTCTCCTGACTCCGTCTAGGGCACACATGGCTGACCCACAGAAATATCATGACCAAAACGGAAGCTGACCTACACCGCACATGCGGTGAATTTCTCATAGTCAAACACATTATCTGCCACTGCAGAATCTACACAGACATCCGATCCAATCTTTAAATTGCCGACAGCCTCTACGAAGCACTAGGTCTAGATCCAGACAACGACCAAAAAATCTTCAAATATTTTAAATCAACCAATTTATACAATCTTATATAATGCTGTATTAAAATTTAAAAAATTTAAACCTCTTCCTTTTTCTGTAAGCCAATAATCTTTGTTGTTGTGGCATTTTTCAAATAAAAAAAAAATTGTCTTACTCAGATGCTTAAATAACTTTTTAAATTCCAATTCCAATTTAAAAACATTAACAATTAAATTAATCAAAACTGAGGAAAACATTTCATACAATTTCTTTTTTTAGCTGTCATTAGCTAAATATAATATGGCCAGTCATGTTCGTGACAAGTTTTTCTTCAACTCCTCAGTTACAAAATAGTAAACCTCTAGTCGTAAGCTTTACTACCCTATAATCACGAGTAATGATAATAAACATATTTTATCCGAATAAACAACATAATAGCCATATAGGTACAATTTCACATTTTCACACATAAATACAAACTTACAAAAGTTTGTAATTATTATGTACCTCAATAGAAAATAAATACATTCTTGGGGGGCTAAGAATTTAAAATATATCCTTAAAGTCGTTATGGTGAAGGATAGGTAATATAACAGGGGTGGCCAAACCCCGGCTCGCGTCATAGACTTTTGCGGCTCGCATCTTAACGTAATATTTTTACAAAAAAAATTTTTTAATATGAATTTATGTATTTGAAAAAGTATAATTTATTATTAAATTACAGTGTATAGAAAAAAATTAGTAAAAATAAAATGTTCTTGATATAATTTTTCTTTGTTGACTATTTTCTTGTTTGTTGCTTGTTTATTTTGCTTGTAAGTTTTTTAAAATCAGGACTATATGTTGTTAACGCAGTCCTTAACAATTCCGTTAAATGATCATCCGTCAATGTTGATCGATGTTTAGATTTAATAATTTTCATGGTTGAGTATAAAGACTCGCAAGAATATGTTGTTCCGAAAATCGTTATTAACTTTTGAACGCAAAGAGTAATTTTTGGATATTTAATAACAGGCACATGTTTCCAAATTCTAACAAAGAATGACAACTGTATTTGAACTCTTTCAGCCCTTCATCTTCCAATAATTCCAAGAGTTCAATTTCTTAAGCTGCCGTATCCATTGAAATCGATTTTAATATTGGACATCCATTTTCAATAACATTAATTACAAAGGGATTTTCTAAAAATGCAATCGAAGGTTATGCAATCGATCTTCAAAGTGAGTTGATAAACACTCTAATTTGTGTACATAATCTTCACAATTCAATTTTGTTGCTATTCCAACCAAATAATCCTCAATTTTTTTTAAGTACGGAAAATGGTTTAAATTATTTATTCTTAAGTCTCTTTGAAAAAGTTTAAGCTTATTTTGGAAACTAAAAATGTCTTGTACTAGGTTATTTATGAATTTATTTTTACCTTGAAGAGACATATTTAATGTTGCTAGGTGATGCACAACGTCAGTACAAAATGACATATCTCTTAACCATTGTGGGTCTGAAAGTTGTGGAAAGTTTTTATCTTTTTCTTTTAAAAATATTTTAATAGGTTCTAATAAATCGAAAAATTTTGTTAAAACGTTATTTACCAATAACCATCGAACTAAACAATACCACGGAACATCATTTGGAATATCATCCTCTAAACTTTCAACAAAGTTTTTAAATTGGCGATGTATCTTTGAACCTGAACGTATGTAATTTACAATTTTAAGAACAACACTCATCACGTGTTCATATTTAAAATATTTAGCCGTTAGGTGTTCTCTATGAATAATGCAGTGAATTGGAATAAAGTCTGGAAAACCAGTATCACTTTTTAAAATACCTATCAATCCATTTTTACAACCTGTCATACTAGGTGCGCCATCAGTTGAGACGCTAAAAACTTTTGCAATAGGTACTTCTGCTTTACGAAGTACTACGTCAAGAGCATCCTTTATATCACAACCTCTAGTAGTTTTCTTCAAGAGCTATAAGATCTAATAATTCTTCTTTAACTTCCATATTCATCGTCACATAACGTACAAAAAAAGCGAACTGTGGTTTATCCTGAATGTCAGTAGATTCATCTAATGCTAAACTTAATTCAGAACAATTAGCAATTTTCTTTTGTAAATTAGAGAAAATATCGGCACTTAACATTGAAATACGTCTTTCCATACTATGCTTACTATTTGAAATATATGAAACCATATTTAGTAATTTTTTATCTTCCGTCTTTAAAATGGAAATAACATCTAAAATGTTTTTTGTTAAATATAACCCATCAGTGTATGGGCGCATTGCTTGAGAAATATTAAATGCCATACAAAAACTCGCTTCAGTAGTTAAATCGGTTTCTTTGGAAAATACAGCCATAATATTGGTTTGTTTATTTAATTCTAGTTTCATAATAGCGTTTTAAGTTACTAACCTTAAATTGTGATAGTTGGGATTGACAGATGAGACAAAATGGTTTACTGTTTCGTTCTATGAAAAAGAACTCTTCTTCCCATTGTAATTTGAATTCTCTGTGTTCTTCTTCATACTTGCGTTTCTTAGACATGATAATTATTTCATTAATGTTGTGTTCTTACACGCACGACGTCAAAAAGCACTATGAAGACATATCCATTATCCATGTTTCTATGATATTTTGATATTTATGGTATTTATGAAGATAATATTTAATTTGACATTATTGTACAATTATTGTTATCGTATTCTTCAGATTTTATTAAATACCTTATCTTATCTTATTTACAATATATTGTATATATAAAAATTATATAATAACATGACCTTTTTTTTTTTTTACATCTTGGCTCTTCCATATTTATTAATATATTTGGTGGCTCGCGAGACTTCTCGCTGGCCACCCCTGTAATATAAGCATATTATGAAACTCAATGCAATTCGATGCAGTATATGGTCGTCAATCTTTTCTTTTTATAATTACAAAATGTGCAATACTTTCTTGGACCTGATTGAGTGTTATGACATGTATCAATTGTACTTTGTTTTTTTACCAATCACCTCTTGTATAGTTCTCCTAAGTTCTTCCTTAAGTTTAATTTTGCTAAAATTAAAAAATTACAAATTAATTGTATTAAGTTTTACTAACTAACCTTGGATATCCAAAACACGTCCAAAATCTTTTTTCCACTGGTTATCTACTTCAGCATATTTTTCCGCCTTTTTATTAATGTTTTTGTATGGGAAATACCATTCATAATTTTGGCCAACAACAGCAACGCTTTTGCTTATCAGCCAGGTCATAGGAATAGCAGTTGATAGTCGGATGTTGTCCGAGGCAACAACAACAAATGACATTGTTGTCTCAAAACTAGAAAAATATTAAAAAAAAATAATTGTTATGTATTCTGCATAGCTAATAGTTTTATACATAGGTATATTCTGTATGAATAATGATAAATATGATCATCACCTTAATTGATTATATGAAGTAATGCACAAACATAAAAATTTGTTTGTGTTGAAAGTGGTTCTTCATCACAGAGAGGAAAATAACAAGCTTTAAACTTAATATTATTGATATGAAATAATTCTATACTAGATGATAATTTATTGCACTCAAACATACCAACTGATGAAGAAGAGCAAGGGATATTGTAGATAGGACGAACATTTTCAAATTTAGAGCAAACTAAGAATATTTCACCATTTCGTTTGATAATATTTTTAATGATACACACACTGTTTGAAGACATAATTGCACATTCATCATTTTTAGTAGATTTTGTTTAAGCTTTTGAATTCTTATGGTGGATGTTGACATAATTAATGTAGAATATTGGGTGACAGATTCAGATGGTATATTTTCCGGCAATGGCCCTTCACAATTATGACCATCTAAGTAGAATAGAAGAACAGTAGTACCACATTCCTGTTCTTCTATTATACGGTTGTACAGTTGAACCAAAGGAGAAGGACCGGGCTGTAGTGTTTTTTTTATATGTTGTAAATAGTTTTCATAAGGGAATGATGAAAAATTATCTACTACACCATATTTTTTAGCATCGTTTGGCAAATGAATAAATTAATGCACATTATATGATACATTTCCATGGCCAAAAACGTGACCAAATGTTTTTACAAAATGTTTGGCTAAAGACGACTGTGCATACTCATTTTGACTATAAACTGTTTTCGTACAACTTAAAATTCTTATTACAATATTAAATATTATAAAATTATTATAAGTTGGCAAACTAATTATATAATTAAACAAAAATGGTCCTGTATATAACATAATTTGTCATAATTCTGTTGCTTTAAATGTATGGTATTCATTCAAATTACTTGGGACGCGAGCAAAGTCTGAACATAGCCATTTTTAAATTATTTTCATACGTTTATTTACTAAAAGAATTTGGTCCTTTGACAATCGAATTGGACCACATACATTAGGGACTTTGGACCCTCTTACAAAACAATGCAATATTTTTTCATAATACCCAAACAACACAGGTGCATGTAGTCAAGAGGGATATCGGAAACAAGCCCAATACCAGTGATTTGTAATAAAGGAGATATTCCCACATGATGTTCTTAATTACAGCGGTTTAAAAACGATTCATTAGTTCGTTCTTCAGCTGTTTCATCAGGAAAACATACACTTCCTTGTAAGTAATCTCCTTCCACAACACATTTTTCGCAACCAAAATATCCTGAGTGGCCTTTACATTGTTTAATAAAAGCACGAGCTGGTGCATCAGCAATTATACCTTTTATTTCAATACTTATCAATGTTATCGTTGATTTCTAATCCGTTATTTAAGAGATCATTAAGTTCTTCGATGAAAGGGAAGAGGTATTCATGTACATCACATGGTTTTTTAGCACCAAAGTATGCACCAATAATGAACGGTTTTATAGAATTATTTACACAAAGACCACATAAAATAGGCTAAAATGATTTACCTTTTTTATCAATAGGTAATTCATCGATATTAAACCATAGTTCAAAAACCATTAGTTGATGAACAAAAGGATCTACATTGAATAAGTGTTTTAATCCATTTGAAATACCAAAATGAATATAATGTCCACCAGCAATTATTTTTACTCCAATATTTCCTGATTGAGGAGTAGATAATAATGTCCTAGAATCAGTCGGCAATGATTTTATAGTTTCTAAGCTATCAATTGATTTTAGAAGTTTTATTAATTGTGTGACACAATTTCTAGGAATTCTTGAAGCAACGACCAATGATGCTAGTTTAGATTCAAAAGTATTGAAATCAGACACATCAACATTTCTTTCATTAATCTCATGTTGTTTACAACTAACATTTTCAATAACATTGACATTTGGAAGTCCTGATGGTGGCGTATAATAAGAATGATGGTTCAAACATTTTATCGACTCTGCAACTAACACATCTGATTGAGGTGGTTTTGATGAAACAGAAGACGGATTAGTATAGTTTATGGGCAGTGTATTTATTGCAGTAAGTTTTTCTCGTTGACGTTTGGAGCGATTTGATAAGCTATTTTTAGTTGGTTTATATACATACTTTTCTATAAATGAAAAAAAACAATGCATATAATATTGTCTATCTAATAGAATTTAGACACTAAAGAAATACCTATACATTATAATATTAGTAGTAGGTATAATATTAGTATAGCTGTAGGCAGAAGGAAATGTATAGCAATATGTAAATATGTCATCAGTAATATATAATAGGTATGTAAATTATAGTTAAATCAATACTATCATTCTCCTCATTACTCTTAAAAAATATTGTATATAATTTACAAAAGTTTGTAAGTACCTAATAATTAGGTATCATTAATGTCCTAATAATTATATTAACAAATTAAACATTTCGGATTATTGGCCATGTATATGTATAATATATTATAATGGTTATGGCTATTAATTACTATCAAACAAATATCATGATTGTATATATTTATTTTGCATAAGTAGCTGTTAAATTGTTAGTGTAATGTAAAAATTGTTATCGTACTGCACTTCAAAAATGTATTACTTAATTACCATATATTGTTATCTGCTTTAACAAATTTTAAAAATTGTAATTCTATATTAATAAGTATTTATAGTATTTATAGATACATACAGTAGAATAGTATTTAGACTATAATATATTCAAACAATAATTAATATAGGTACAATACCTAGATACTTACAGGTTGTATACAACTGTATAGTAAAGTGTAGTCTGCTATGATTTTCCAATGGCACTGGCGATTTGGGCAGATTAGCACAAAAACAAACAGCGTCTCTTATAATTTATAAGGCACACGATCAAGCACTGCGTAGCCAGTAAGAACTAAGATATCATAATGGATAGTGAATAATGAGTTGACTGCTGGACGGTGAACATCACTCAGGTTAGGTGGTAGATACAATATACAGCAGTCACAAGTGCAATACACAGCACGCGAATGAAGCCACAATTGCAATTTTACACCACAGGGTAGAGCCGATGGCGGCACAACGAATTAAGCGTTAACTTTCACGACGGAGTATGGACGAAATGCTTCGTCACGCCAATTGGTTAACGGCCAAAAGTCAAATCAATACAATAAAGTTAACACTTAGGTAACGGCCAAAGCTATAACAGTTATATAACGACTTTAACGGCTTGTACATCAGCATCACGGAACAGAATAGGCGTCATGACATGAACATAACCTAACCTTCAGGCGATAGACCGTCGAGCGAAAATGCCATGAGGCGTGAGCAGGGAAGGTAGCCGCTTCTAGATTATTCTACGCCGATAGCGCTGTCGGCGGACTAGTTATACTTTCGTCCGGCGGGTAAACCAGCAGACCCCGCGTAGCTTACCCCGCCTATGTGGAAGTAAACGTTTTTTGAATACAGGTAAACAAGGATCTAACATCATGTTGGTTTACGGGCTCGTTTCCTAGGTTCAGACTTCAGATCATAGGTAAACGTACATTTAACCGAATCAGCTGATCGAGTTTCGCAGATTCACTTCTGTTTGTTGTATGGGAAACTATACGAATATTGTTCGTCCGATAATAGGTACACGTTTATTCTTTGACCAACCAATTATAAATGTACTGTCGTCGTTAAGTAAAAGTAGATACACCATGTAAAATATACAAATATAGCTCTATCAATAGTACACGTAAACTAAACGAATATTTTTCGTCCTATATACACGTTTCTTCGACCAACCAATTATAAACGTACTGTTACGTGCAGCCCTTTCAGAATCCAAACGATGATGTAGTTTGAAATAATAATACTAATTTCAAATTAATAAAATGTGTTTTAATAATTTAGAACAGTCAATTATGTAACATTGTAAGAATGTAGAATGTAGTGGTAGTAGCGGTGTAGCGGTGTATAATGGCTGGTGGCGTGAAGTGACTTCGGTCTTGCTGGTCCAGGTACATCTGATCAGGCTGTGCTCTGTCTCCCTTATATATGCTGTCAGCTCCTTTGATCTAGTCAGCATAAGGAACTCGCAGGTACCTTGGGTGTGGTCATAAAAGTTGTTGTTGTCGTACTGAAGAAACCGCCGCCTTGTGTTCATAGGTTGTTATGGATAAGATTGCTAAATGCTTTTACAAGGAGAATCGCATAGTATGGTTCAAATAAGTAAAAGCGGTTTATAATACCTTCAATTTTACATTCTAATACATGCCCATTACAGTACTGTCGAGTTTAAATAAACGTAGGTATACCACGTAAAATATACGAATATAGCTCTACCAATAGTACACGTTTCTTCGACCAACCAGTTATAAACGTACTGCCTCCCTTTGGTACTTCTTGCATGTGTCCTAGATTTATGTTCTCGGACATAAACTTAGTATATTCTTCTCTCAAAGTGGTGTCATGAATGAGCTTTCTTTCTATGCTGAAGAAGCGTGACATAGCCATTGAGAGAGAATTTAGAAATTAATTAGAGAGAAATTAATTCATTACAAGTGTTCTTTAATGGTAGACGCACTACGAACCACCCGTCTGCGTTACGAGTTGTGTGTTCTTGGAAATGCAGAACGGTTTGTTGTTCTTCCGCAACCCTTTTATTTGCCTTCGATGATCGCACAAAATCTGAATCATTGTTTCTTGCAGACCTCCAATCTCCGATTTCTTGGCCAATGCTTAGTAAACACACTGTGTTCATTTCTCAGGTTACCATCCATCCAAACTTGATGTTCTACAACCTTATGTTGCCTATTCCCAGACTTATTCTTTCACTTTATAATAAGTTGTAAAATGCACCACATCTTATGAGCATATCTATTACTCCAGCCTCAGTAAAGGAGGGGTCAGCCTGATCGTTAACTAAATAATTTGAATTTTAAACGTATGACTTGGTGTAGAGCAGGAAGACAATTCACACACCGCGCTTGGTAGTACATAACAGGATAGATCAATACTATAATCTTTGGTGTATCGTCATTTGCGCATGGTAAATTAAGCGCACGTTTATTGAGCGTGGTAATTATAGCGCACGACAATTAAGCGCATATGACATCTTGGCGATCGTCAAATCAGCGCGCACTACATTTTAGCGTGCGACAATTCAGCGCAATCTAAAAATATCTAATTGAAAAAATTTCCGTGTTATCGATACAGCAGCAGAAGTTATTATCTATTGGTGTCTAGATAATCGAGATAATCAGATATAGGTAGGTAACTAGTATAAAATAATTTTGTGGTTAGTATACGTAAAGTCTTTCGTCTTTCAACATTCAACAACATAATGTCTGTACTACAATATATAACAAGTCAAAGGGGAAAAAAATTATTAGTATACAAAAATTATATTCATAGACAGGACAGACGAGATGAAAATAAAATAATTTGGAGGTGCAATGGAAATCAAAAGTGCCTAGGACGGGTCCATGTATCAGAAAGTAAGTACTAATAGTACACACCAGTTTTGGTAAATAAGAATACTTTTTAAACGAAAAAATACTTGTGATATTATGTAGTATTGTAAATACGTTTAAATGTCTTGTCACAAAATTATTTAAAACAATCATAAAAAGTTATAAATTATATTAAAAATTATACAATTATACAATTATAAAAATACTAAGCCTTAAAAATAAAAAGTATTCAGAACACGTACAAATTAATTATTAAGTTATTTATATTTAATTTTAAACTATACATATAATTTTAGATGATATTGTATTGAAATATGTAGACCATAGTCATTTATCAGACGTTGCTAAAATTCAAGCAAAGAAAACAGTCGAAGAAATAAAAACTCTTGCTAAAGAAAACAGTTTAACAACTCGTGCCATTCTTGGAGAAGGCTCTTCACAGGTAATAATACAATAAATAAAATATTATAAAATATAAATAGGGCTCGGATGTTTATGCACTTAAAACTACTGTAATAGTTAACCATAGATAGATAGATTAATAACCATAGATATGTATATAATATGTCTTAAACCTAGACTGACATACCGTCTCCGCTCAGAATCGTTTTTCTTATACAATGATATTATATCATTGAATTCAAATTTAATACCATCCATTATACAGTGACCCACTTGTAACCTACAGTACAGCAGAGCATCTTTTTTTAATTATATTTTATAACTGTATATTAATAATACATTTTATTTAGTTACCTGCTGCAGTATCAGCCCAACTACCGAACCCGAGAGCTTTAAAAAGAACAATACAGCGAGTACCCCAAATTAAACAAATTGCTCCAGCCAACCCAAATTCTTTACGTTTCGAAATACCAGATTCATTTAAAAAAACATTATGTGGAGAGCAGTTTCTTTTTTTTGACAGTGCTGATTCCGGAAATTTTGAAGACCTAATTTTAATTTTTTCGACATGGAAAAATTTAGAACTTCTAACATATTCGAAACACTGGTTTGCTGACGGTATATTTTCATCATGTCCCAATTTATTTTACCAATTATATACGATACATACAATTCAGTTTTCTAATGTCATACCGTTGGTATATATTTTGTTACCGGAAAAAAAAGAAAACACTTATACTACAATGTTCCGTAATTTAAAATTAATAAAACCAGATTTAAATCCATCTTCAATTTTGATTGACTTCGAAAAAGCAGTGATGAATTCTATTAAAACTGAATTTCCTCAAAAGAAAATTCAAGGCTGTTTTTTCCATTCAAGTCAAGCCTTATGGAGGCATATTCAAGAATATGGTTTACAAACTCAATATTGTAACGACCCTGTATTTGCTCTGGAGTTGAAGAAATTGGCTGCTCTCCCTTTCGTTCCAATAGAAAAGGTAATAGAATACTTTGAAGGTCTTTTAGAAAATTAATTTTATAGAAAAAATGAAGAGCTGTTGTCGTCACTAATATCTTACTTCGAATGTACTTGGATTGGAAGTTTAGACAGGACAGGAAAACGAAGATCTCCCTTATTTGCAATTGATCTTTGGAATTGCTTTAATTGTTTGAAAAACGATCTTCCAAGAACCAATAATAATATTGAAGGTTGGCATAATGGGTTTTCTTCTCTTTTAACGTCTTCACATCCTACTATATGGAAATTTATTAATTTTTTAAAAAAAGAAGAGAGTATTAATAAGATGACAACCGAACAGCTTATTGCTGGAGATGTACCACCAAAAAAATCAAAGGACAAAGATACAGCAAAAAAAATTTTACATCTATGCGAAGATTTCGAAAACCGACAACTCAATGATTACTTACAAGGAATAGCTCACAATTTTAATTTAAACAAGTGATTTATTTTAACGTGTGTTTAGCAATAATATTTTTCTCAATTTGATTATATAACTTTCTACTTGTGATAAAAAATATTTACACAAAACTAATTATTAAAATATACAAAGAATAGCTCACAATTTTAATTTTACTTAAATGATTTTACTTTGCGAATTTTTGTATTTATTATGTACAATTAATTAAGATTAATAAATATGTATTCAGAAATAATGATTTTAATTTGGGAATTTATTATATTTTCGAACATTTAACTTAGTATATTTTATTAAACATGATGCGCGGAATGTTTTGCGCGTAAATGTCGTATGCGCCGATATGTATTGCGCGTAAATGTCGTATACGCTGACTTGTGTTAAGCGGAAATGTCATCGCTGAATTGTCGTGAGCTAAAATGACTGTGCTAAATTGTCATGGAACCATAATCTTTGACCCTTGAAATTACTTGAATATCAACCGCTGCTGATACTTGGACACGACTAGATCCGATTCCGTTTACTAGAATCACAGCACTTCTACTGGGTAATTGCAATAGCCTGAACAGTCGCCTCGAAATGAGATTTACTTGCGAACCGCTATCTAGTATCGCCCGACATCTTTGCTTTGTCCCATGTCTGTCAGTGATATAAACTATGACAGTTGACAGGAATACGTGACTATTTGCTTGCGAGGCACAGCAGGAATTTAATGGTACTGGTGAATTGCTAATAGGCTTCTGTGTGTCCTTTTTCTCTGAAGTACAGTCTTCGGTTTTACCATCTCGATCTGATCGTTTGCCCACGTGAAGTAGCGTGTTGTGTCTTCCATTACAATGTTGGCAGCTGTATATTGATCTGCAAGTATGAGCTCCACGATAAGGTGAAAAACAATTGAAGCAAAGCCGAGCATCACGTATTTTACTGTGACGATCCGTGACTGTCATCTTTTTGAAATCTTCACACTGATAGACTCTATGAGACTTATTACAACAGATGCAAAGAACTTCTGATTTTTCTGTGACGACCAAACTTCTTTTCTGATGGGTTGGGTTAGAGATCTTCGCAGTTGAATTATTATGAGTGTCAATCCTTTTTGAGCTTGAACCTCTTGGCTGACCCTCACAACTACTTCCCAAATTCGACATGTATGGCTCCGAATTTTCTATGGCAGAACAACGACTTGCTATAAATTTTTCCAAATCGGAATATTTTGGGAGCCTAGTGTTTCGTTGGTGCAGTTGCCAACCATGTGCCGTGTTCTATCTAATCGACCAGTGACGATAGTAACGAGCCAGGCGTCCCACTGCTCAACAGGCTGGCCCATTGATCAACATGAGTGGAAACTGTGGAATATAGTCCTTGTAGAGTACTGAGGTTTGATTCTTCTACTCGAGGGCAGTTGAGAATGGACCGGATATATGATTGAACCACGAGACTATGATTATCGTACCATTGCACAAGCTGGCTGATGGCTGCCTCATAATTTCCATCGCTAATTGGAATAGCACGGACGAGATCCAGAGCCGGACCTTCCAAACTTGATCGCAAATGGAAAAATGTCTGTGCTGCGGTATAGTTGTCGTCATTATGAACCATCGCTCGGAATAAATCAAAGTACGAAGCCCATTCTTGTATGTTACCGTTAAACTTTGGAAGTGGTATAGGTGGTAACCGAGCTCGATGGAAAGTCGTAGCGGCGAATGACGCATTGACACCTGTTGAATTATGAGGTCTTTCCACGCTAGTAAGCTCTTGAATTTGCGATCTAATTGCGAAGTAATCTTTTTCGAAAAAGTTCCTTTCCAACTCAGAATCCTCTTCTAAACAATATTTAATACAAAAATAAAATAAACGGCGATTTGTGGACGTAAAAACAACAATATTAATTTAACGGCAGAAAATAATGCGGGTTCTGCGTTGACAATACGGAGCGGACTGAGGACGGGGCGCCGTGTTAGACTTGAATTGCCGGTGGACCGACCGTGGATGATAACGCACCGAGCGTTATCTACTAATATACAACAAGAAAGGTACAAAAATAAGGCATGCAATACGACTACATGTGTTTGTGTGTTGGCGAAATATTATACTAGTGTGTATAATTACATGTGAGCGTCGGCGACGGCGGCGCGTACAGTCATGAACGAATTCGTTGGATCCTCTGTGGGCTGCGGCTAACTCTACTTCTGATGCGATATGATATAAGTTTTATTAATATAACTTATACCATTTTAACTTTTTGTAAAATTTGAAAAAATAAACTATTTTTAATATGAATTTTGTTTTATATTTAAATTACTAAAATGGTAATGGGTTGCGTTATGCATTATTATTTTTCATTCCACCCTCGATTATTGTGCTTTTGATTGCCACCAATCGTCGTGACAGAACTGTTATTGGTAAAACTTAACAAATCCACCACCCTTAGACGCGGGCAGCCGCGTGGCTGGAAAGTGTCTTGACGACCACGGTTCTGCTTAGCCAAGTCCGGTGACGTCGCAGTGGCGTCATTCCGTGGCGTGTTGCGGCGGCCGGAGCCACCGTGACGTCTAGTTGAAGCGGCGTCTTTTCTCGCAACTTCCACTTCGGCCATGTTAGGGGCATTGTTGTTGTTGTGCCGAGACGACACCTGGATCGGACAGAAATTATTGCTGTCGCTCACACCTCGCGCTGACGACTGGTAAGACTCATCGTACTGTACCTGTTTTGTGGCCGGTTCGATGTTAAAACTGTTGTCCTTCCCAATGATATTGCAGAAACATTCGAAGACAAAACTGGTCTGTGGCTGTTTACGATTTTCGCCTTTCGAACTTTGGCGTTCTCTGGCGTCGAGCATCGATGGTTGGCATCCTCTAAGGTCGTACTGTGATGATCGGCGTTCTCTGGTATTGTCCTGTGACGGTCGGCGTTTCCTAGTGCCGTGCTGGGACTTTCGACGTTTTCTGGTATCGTCATGTGACGGTCGGCGTTTTCTAGTGTCGACCTGTAACGGTCGGCATTTTCTAGTGTCGTCCTGTGACGTTCGGCATTTTCTAGAGTCGTGATGGGACGATCGACGCTCTCTGATTTCGTACTGCGAAGATCGACGTTCGTTAGTGTCGTTTTGCGACGGTCGGTGTACTCTAGTGTCGTACTGCGACGGTCGACGTTCGCTAGTGTCGTTTTGCGACGGTCGATGTACTCTAGTGTCATACTGTGACGGCCGGCGTTCGCTAGTATTATGCTGTGACGGCCGGCGTTCGCTAGTATTATGCTGTGACGGTCGACGTTCCCTGGTATCCTGTTGCGGCGGTCGACGGTTTCTGATGTCATGTAGTGACTGTTTCTCGCCACCTGAACTCTGCTGTTCACAACAGTTTTGTAGTGATGTTCGCATTTCCCGGTTTTCTTGCATCAATGCTCGCTGTTTGCGCTCGATGCACCGCATCAATTTCACCCGACGCTGTTCCACCTTGTACAATTCTTTTTGAAATTCCTGCAGTATACCATCCGATCGGTTGGTCACAGTCCGGTTGGTCAGGGTCCGATTGTTTGACGTCGGCGGCGGTGTAGATTTTTGGTCGGTGATCGGGTCTTTGGTGGGCAGGACCGCAGGCATCGAAACCTGCAGCAGCGATTCGCGACCCGCCCACGGTTCGTTGTTCCGTTGCGACGACCATGCACCCTTCTGCTGCTCGTCATCGAATGTCGGCTGACAGCAACAGCTGGTCTTCTTCAAATCGTCTCTACTCACATCAGCTCTCGTTGGCTCTTTTGCGCGCCTACTTTCCTCTAGAGGCCTAGCCCCGCAGGCCCCGTTTTTGGCGATCCTGCTACAACCGGTGGCCTCTCTGTCGTTACTCTCCGTGCAGTTGTCGTTTTTACAGACGTTTGCTTCCGTAGTAGTCAAAACCTGTAGCAGTGATTCGCAGCCCGTCCACGGTTCGTTGATCTGTCGTGACGACCCAGCACTCTTCTGCTGCTCATCATCAAATGACGGCTGACGGCCACAGCTGTTCTTCACATCGTCTCTACTCACATCAGCTCTCGTTGGCTCTTTAGCGGCCCTGCTTTCCTCACGTGGCCTAGCCATGCAGGCCCCGTTCTTGGCGATCCTGTTACAACCAGTGGCCTCTCTGTCGTTACTCTCCGTGCTGCAGTTGTCATTCTTGGCGATCCTGCTACAAACAGTGGCCTCTCTGTCGTTACTCTCCGTGGAGGTGTCGTTTTTATAGAAGTTTGCTTCTGGTTCCTCATCGGAACTGATCTGCAGGCTCGCAAGTATTGGTTCGCGAACGTTACGCACCGAACATTTGGACTTCTGATGCGACAGACTGCTCTGTTGGTTGAAATTCTGTTTACCCTGACATGGACCACCTGCATTATTGTCCACTGGACTGACTAACATAGTTTTTGTATATTATACAGTATTAAATGTTATGTATTTATTAATTTGTGTTAAAAGTATTTCTCGAGAGTTTCTACGTTTATAATCTGTTTTAAAAATTTAAGTTAATGCATACGGGTGTTATAATAATAATATTGTGGCGATTTAAAAAATGTATATAGGTATATCCTAGCAATATAATTTATTACTATACAAACAGTATATAAATACCTACTTCGATATTATAATCTTTATACATGGCCAACTTTTACAAACGTAGACTTAATAGAAATTAATATTATGTTTTTATGGAAATTATAGATACGTCATTGTCTCCGTGTATTACATAAACTTGAAAAGAAATCATGATTAACTATGTAATGATTTTGATGGGGGCATAAATGCAGTTCACAAGCGATTTTTGGTAATTTTTTTCGAGAACCTATGATGTATTTTCACAAGTTGTAGGAACAATAATTATGGTGCAATCAGAATTTGTCGGACTTAGATTCAAAGTTCAAAATCTTTTGAAGTTCACGATCTACCGTGTTTCACACAATACGCATACGCGAATTATTCCACAAATCTACATCGAAAATGCATTATTTTTTTTATTTCTTGATTCACAATAACATAAAAAGTGAGTACAATAGGTAATTTCTGATTCCACCAATATTAAGAATGCAAGAACACACATTTAAAAAAAATAAATCTCAAAATTCGCGTTTATTAAAATTTTAGTTTTTGGCGCATTTATTACCTATCCATTAATAAGGGCGAAAGCAAATTTGAAAATAAATCTAATAAATTTTCTGGTTTCGTAAGACACAAATGTTTCATTAAATTAAGAATGGAAAATAAAAGTAGTCATCAAAATTCCAAAACTTTAATGTTAAACCCATATTTCTTATAATTTTTTTTAAAACTTGGCATATTTAAAATACAATTTCCCAATAATGTTCTTTTTAGACATTGGCCCTTCATACGCTAAGCCACAGAATTAGTTTTTACGAATTCATATAATCATATAATCATAAATTATTATAACTAGGTAGGTACCAGCGGCATATTAACGGTGGGGGGGTCCAAGGTCCCTCCCCCCCATTGGCTCGTGCTTCGTACACGCAGTGTTGGGAAAAGATAACCAAAAAATATAAGATAACAGATGATTCATTCAACATTTATCTAGATAAAAAATAGATAATTTGTTTTTAAATTATATTATAAACTAGCTTTCTGAGGTTGGCGAGGAGTGTTAGCGATGTCGGAAGCTGCAGTGGTCTTGTGGTCCGGTCGTCGGTCTCGAGTCGACACAGTGTATGGGTGATATAGAGGTCTGGTGATGAGGCTATCGATGTTGAAATAGTGATAAGAATCGTGGGGTTGTGATAAGAAAAGTGGATTAGGGAGGTGGATTTGTCATAAGGGAGATGGATTCGTGATAAGGACGGTCAAACTAATCATATAGACACCGTATTTTTTGGGTGTCTAGCAGGTCAGTCAGCTCAGTTAACCAAGTAGACAATCCGACTCCGTCGGATAGCAGACGATTTGAGACGGTCGAGTCACGGCAACAGGTATGCAATCCGACTGCGTCGAATCGCGGTCATCGAAAAATCAAAATTAAGTCATAAGTTATGTATGAAAAAAATTCAAAACATTTCGGGCGTCCATGCAAATCATATAGCCACCGTATTTTTTGGGTGTCTAGCAGATCATTCACCTCAGTTATCCAAGTGGGCAATCCGACTTGTACAATGATTATTTGAATATTCACCACTATTATATATTATAATTTTACATTCTTTCTCTATATTTAATATTTATGTCTTTTTCATTGGAAGTAGGAACATACATTGTTGATTTATTAATAGCTAATGAAAAATCATTTGTTATGTTTTGAAAGCCTAAATATTTTTTTAAATTTTCATCTAAATTATAATAACTAGGGGATATTATTTCAATTTTTTTAGTAACATAAGAACACTAGGTTTAAATAGCTTGTTTAATTCTTTAATACTATATTCTCCTTTTTTAATAGGTATAAATTTATCATTAATTTGTATTTTACAATCTGTTTCAATATTAATCAAATTTGATCCTTTTAAAAATATTGAATCCAGACCTATTTTATAATTATTATTATTGTAATATTTTCTGATAAACGAATACTACGGTTTTTAACTTTTATAAATACCATTTATAAAAGTAATTATATTTATTTATTCAAATTGTATCAATTACAATCAATTATAAATGAGATTAAATTTAGTTTTCGAATTTTGATTATCTAATGAAATATTTTCTTTTGTAAACACCTCTAAAAATCTATTTGGTAAAAATACTTGAAACTTTTTATCTAATATAACAACTATCCTCTTACCATAAATTGTATCAATACATTTGAAACGACTAACCTCATATTTTTTCCCTATTTCTAAATCACATACTTTTACTAACTGATATTTATCGTTGCATTTATTTAAAAGTGTTTTCAAATTTTCCATTTCTATTATTTATTATATTAGAAATATATTTTTTTTAATCGCGTATTTAAATTATATTTATTTCTAAATAATATAACAATGTTAATCTTTACAATTCTTAAGCATACTCAGTTTCTTGATTTCATGTTTATATTCTTGATAAGTAGTATGATTTGGACAGTTCTGGTGGCTCATCCCCTGGCCCTGCTGGCCCTACTGGTCCTTACTGGTCTACTAGTCTCTGCTGTCTCCACATCCCTCGACCCTCGTCCCTCGCCTGTGCCGAGCATTACTGACCCTCCACCTCCACCTCGACCACCACATCCGTCTCCGCAACCCGATACCGATTGCATACGTGCGTGACGCATATTTTACCCTACCCCACCCATGAGTCTTACTCACCCCGCCATCAACTCGCATACGTGCGTGATGTATATTTTACCACCCCCACCGCTCGACTCATCACGTGACCAAGACATATTATGGTACACACTCGATATTATTGTACACACACCATATTATTGTACACATACCATATTATTATTATGTCCATTATTTCGATAAATAAATATTTAAAAAAAGGCTTTGGTAAGATTCGAACTCCCGATCTCTGTCTTACATTCTGGCGCTTTAACCAACTAAGCCAAAAAGCCGTTATACCAATAGAAGGATTCTTAACATATGTGGGTGCACAAATATCTAGTACTTGAGTACTAGAAGTTAGAGTATAAACCATATTATATTATTGTACATACGTCATACTATATTCGAGCCGACCGACTCGTCACGTGACCAAGACATATTATTGTACACAGACCATATTATATTCGAGCCACCGGATACATTATGTATCAGACAACGTCTTGATCACGGTTATCTACTCAGGTTGGCGGACGCTTCTATTGATCATTATAGATGGCCGCTCATTACTATCAATTATCTGTTATCAGTAATTGGTGGTCCAAAATATTGGTGCCTGGTGGTCAAATACCACATTAAATGCTCAAAGTAATACAATATACAATTAGTTATTCAACTATTAAATATATTTACTGTAAACGATAAACATTTCTGCTTTCTGATATATTTTTAAAATTAAAATGCCGACGCTCTGTGCCATTGTTGGGTGTTCTAATAAAACAACAAACAAAAATATCTCTTTCTATCGTTTTCCAAAAGTGAAGATGAATGCTGCGTCAGACCTGAAAATGAAAATGAATAAACAGCAAAATGCTTGGTTGAAATCATTACGCAGACTTGATCTAGCAAATAAAAATATTGACTACATGCGTGTATGTTCTGCTCATTTTAAATCTGGTAAACCAGCCAAATACCAAGACGAAAATGATCCAGATAGGTGTCCAACATTAAATATGGGTTATTGCTCGGGTTATTGTGTTACTAGGGGTAAGAGTATATTATTAGGTATAGGTATAATGATGAATTTATGAATTTAATATGATAGGCTAGTGTAAAACTAAATTCACAATTACCATTAAAAGTATATCAATTGAATCTTTGTTAAATATAAAATATTATTGCTTAAGGTGTAGCTACTTCTCCAGTCATGAAAAGGTATCAAAGAGCTACTAAAAGGATATTCACGAATAAAATAAATGATTCAAATTCTACAATTTCAATTAACAATGTAAAAATACCAAATTTAGTTTTAAATATTAGTAATAATTATTAATCAAAATTTTTTATTTAGGATTTAGTTACTGTAGGTATTGAAAACGAAGATAAGCCAATTGACACTGGTATATCGTCTTCAACTGAAATGACAATGATTGACATACAAATGTTACAAAATGATTCAGTACAAAATAACTTATTAATACCAAAATTAAAATCTGAAATTGACTATTTAAATTTAAGTGAAAAAACTTTTGAGAATAGACCAAAAATGTTAACGTATTATACTGGGTTAGAGAGCATTCAACTGTTTAACTTAATACTAGATCAGATTAAATCAGGATTAACTTCCAGCAATCAAATATTATCAGAATTCCAAAAGTTATTATTATGCTTAATGAAACTAAGATTAAATTTACCATTTGTGGATTTGGGTTACAGATTTAATATTACTTGTTCAGCTGTTTCTAATATATTTCGTAAAGTAGTATTTCTTTTAGAACATATGTTCAAAAAATTAATTTACTAGCCTGATAGAGAATGTTTGCGTACCTTAATGCCTAAATCATTTTTCAATGCATTTGGCAATTCTGTTGCAATAATAATTGATTGTTTTGAGATTGGAATTGAAAAACCATCAAATTTAAAGGCCAGAGCTCAAACGTGGTCATCTTATAAAAATAAAAACACTATAAAATACTTGATTGCAATTACTCCACAAGGTATTATTTCATATATATCTGAAGGTTGGGGGGGGGGGGTAGAGTCAGTGATAAGCATATAACAGAAAATTGCAACTTCTTAGAAAATTTATTGCCTGGGGATATAGTGTTGGCTGATAGAGGGTTTACAATAAATGAAAGTGTTGGATTTCATTATGCTACATTAAAAACTCCTGCATTCACCAGAGGACAGCCTCAGTTACAACCTTGTAGTATTGAGGAAACAAGAAAAATAGCGTCTGTTCGAATTCATGTAGAACGAGTTATAGGTTTAACTCGTTCAAAATACACAATACTTAATGGCCCTGTTCAAATAAGTACCCTTAAACACCAAAGTGACAAATCATGTCTCCTTGATTCGATTGTCACATGTTGCTCTTTAATAAATTTATGTAGTTCAGTTGTACCTTTAGATTAAGTATATAACATTTATATAATTTGTTTAAGCTTACTTAATTATAAATATGAAATGTTTATTTGTTTCTTTAACTAAAATAATAAAATAAAATTAATAAATTGTTACATAATACACAATAGTTAAAACTTTAAAATATTATTTACAGGTTGAACATTTCCAATTTTTGTTTGGCTTGCGTTCTATACCTAAACATGTATAATGGTACCAAAGATTTAAACACCCTTCTTGAGAACACATTAACATTTTACCCCCTTTGTCTGTCTTACACATACAATAAGGATATACTTGTCCACTAAAAGATTGTTGATTTGTAGTTGAAACAAGATTTTTTTCAGCATCTGTAGTAACAAATCTTCTCAGTAACTCAGGTAAAATAGCTTCATAAAAGAACCATTTTGATTTAATAATTATTTCATTACACAATTCGTGGTGTATGTTGATGCGTTCTATGTGATAGTTATTTGGCGACCAAATAACAAAATCTGCATAATTTACACCACAAATCAGCATCTGTGTTTGAACTTGGTAGAAGTATGGATGGTTGTTTTTCAAATTTCCATCTGTTAAATAGTTAAGGTTTTCTATATCGTTTCCCTGACTTAGACTATAGGGACATTTTATTTCCAGATAACCTTTTCCACAACAGTTACAGTTAATTATCCCATCTGGACTTGCCCCCATGTATGGGATATTTGAATTAATGACTAATCCAGATTCAGTAACTGAAAATGTATATGGGTTGTTTTTTATTTTTCAATGTATAATATTCGGCCATAACTTTCATTAGTATTACCCCATTCTGTTGCTGCATTTTTAAATTTATTATTGAGGGATA
>NC_042493.1:35447066-35452417 GCF_005508785.2 Acyrthosiphon pisum | reverse complement strand
TTTTGTGTATCATATTATGATTATCAATTTTATCAATTTATTTATTTATTAATTTTATATTTAACGTAAATAACAAGGTACCTAATAACATTTGTGACTTTTTTGTTACTTCTGTTGGCGGTTAGTGGTTACTCATTTCTTATTTTAAAAATGCCGAAAACTACACCCAAACGACCGCGTTGTACTAATTTTACTCCCGGCGAAGAGAATACGTTGGTGGCGTTGGCTGTTAAGCACGCGACCGTTTTGGAATGCAGAAAATCCGATCACGATGTTTGGGGAGCCAAAACCGAGGCATGGAGTCAAATCCAAAAACAGTTTATTGCCTCAACAGGCAAAGTTAGAGACGTAAGTAGGAATTAATTATATCATACATTGCAGGCCATTTTTTTTAGTGAATAACCACTGTGTGTCCATAATCAAAATATTTAGGTAGGTACCTTTATGCTAGGTTCTTAAGGTAAAAATAATAAATTGTAAACTATAGGTATAATAATAAAAATTATGGTTTAAATAAATAAGAATGGAATGTTGTGTATTTTTACATTATACATATTCTAGTGGACACAATGTAAGTAAAATCTTAATCTACCGGTTGTCGATTGGACTTAACTGTGTGTCCATTTAGACATAAAAAATATCATTAAAAAATGGCCTGATATATGTATTTTTGACAATTATGTAGTATGTAATTACTAGTTTTATTATAAAATAGGTACAAAATCTGAAAGATAAGTATGAAAATTTGAAAAGAAAAACCAAAAAAGTTGAGTCGGACAGAAAGAAAAATATCTTCCAAACAGGAGGTGGAGCAAGTACAAGTTGTTCTGTCAAGACCTCAGCTTCGCATAATATGATGCTTGCAGTTTTAGGGGTGTCAGCTGTAGGGTTACACAATCCTTTTGACGGAGATAAACCAGGTAACCTCTATATGTTTTTTGTTACAATATCTATATAATATGTTATATATTCTAGTTTTCTGTACACTAATTATATTCTAATAACATTGGTGTTTATTTAAGGGAAATCATTAATTAATCCTGAAATGATAGGAAATATTGATGATGGTGAGGATAATGTTATAGTAGTCAAAGATGGTGGTGAAATGGAGTTGGACATGAGTAGCAACATGGAATATATACAAGTGCATATGGTTAGTTTATGCTATAGTATTTGATAAGTAAACCAATAAAAATAATTTATATCTAATTTAGAACAACCTTATGAGAATGTAGCTGTTTTACAATTTTATTATTTATTTATTTTTGCATGTTTTAACTAGGGATCGGATGATGAAATGGATATGCCAAGTGTTGCAGTACTTGTGGAAGATTTACCAGTTCAACCTTCGTGGACCAAGTGGAATCCTGAACTACTAACACAACCAAAAAGTACTGAGTTGCTAACCCCTCTTTCATCAAAAAAAACCATAAAAACTACGTTAGGGGAAAGTGTAAAACAGTACTCTTTAGGGAAGCTAGAGTTAATTAATGAACAAAAAAAATACTTCCAAAATGAAGATAGGAGAGCTCAGGAGAAGCATGATGCTGAGCAATTACAAGCTAAAGAAAAGCAAATGTTGGAGAAAATTAAAAATAAACTGGTGATTGAAAAATTACAGCTTGAAATCAATGACCTTAAAAAAAGTAAATATAATTTATATATTAATATTATGAATTAAAAATGTATTAACATTTAAAAAATGCTCTTACACACCTACATGTGTTGTCTTTGTCTCACACTTTAGTTATTTTGCATTTACTATAGTGACCTTAGCAAGTGTTAGACTCTCCACCTTTTTAATAAGTTCAAGGGGGGATATATTATTATTAAGAGGACGCTACACCCGCATGTGTTATCTCCGTCTTCATATGTAAAACATAGCAAAACCTTCAATAACTTTTTTTGTAGTTCTAATATCGAAAAAATAAAAACGATATTTCACAGCTAAAGTTTTCCTTTTAATATGGTGAAAATTTTGTTTCTTAGTTATTATTGTAGTTTTCTTGGTTCTTTCTCGCGCCAAAATAGATTTTGCTATGTTGTACATTTGAAAGACGGAGACAGCATGCTGGTGTAGCGTCCTCTTTAATATAATCTAGACATCTTGTATAATATATTATAAAAAAATTGAACGAATCTTTGACTCCTAATTATTATATTGTATATTATTATTGTTATGTAATATGTATTATATTATATTGTATTATTATATTATATCAAGTTAATAATGTTAAGAAAAACTGTACCTGCTTGTTAAATACCATAAAATGAGATACTTACTAACACCAAAAACTCATCTAAAAACCCTAACTTACTGATTTTCCTTTATTTTCTACTGTGTAACTCATTTAAGTCACTTTTTTTGGGCTTTAAATCAATGAAATTATATCATATGCATATTTGTAAATATTATGGTTAGGTATTGTTTATTATTGTATTATCTTGATCTATATCTTTGGCCACGGGGAAAAAGGACTTAAGTCCATTTTACCAACTTTTTGCGACAGCAGTATAAAAGTTTGAAAATTCCTACTTGTAAGTCCATTATATCCATATATATTTAAGATATTTTTATATTGTATATATTACATTCTTGCATGTAACAATTACAATTCTTGTTACTAGAAATATATTTTAACGAGATAACTGTAGTTATGCCCTTTTGATTTCACTTCTTCTGACTTAAGCTCTATATTTGTCCACGATTTAAGTCTTTTGGATTTCACTTATTTTGACTTATGTCTTTTTATCCAGGCATAAGTCATCACACGCCTTTTCTACCAAACGTAGAAACGGTTATGTCTAGATATGCCCTATTTATTTCTTAAATGATATGAGTAATATTCGTCACTGACTTATGCCAAATATACCAAAAAAATCAGCAAAAATTAAGCTTTACATCTGTGGGAAACCATTTTTTTGTGAAAAATTGACTTAAGCCCTTTCTACCCGGGAGCAAAGAATTATATCTCAATAAACAATGTGTAAAATATCCTTGTTTCTGGTACCTCAGGATTATTATGTTAATAGTTTTCTTATATTTAATACTGCATTTGTATAAATTATGCAGGATCTAAAGATTAATAGAAGAAAGTAGAAATAATGTTAATGATGAATGAAAGATGGAAGTGTAAAGTGATGGCTATGTAAAGTAATCTAATTTATATTAATAAATGAACAGTGTTATTATATTTTATTTATTTACATTTTCTCCATATTAGGTATATAACAAAATTACAGAATAATATACATCACAAAACAGAAAAATGTTCCATTATAAGTGCAGTTCTTAAAGCTTGTGCTGGACTGTTAATTTGTGGCTGTGTTGCTGCTTCTATTTCTGATATTTCAGCACTTAAAAGTTGTTTAATATTTTCTTTATCATCTGGTGGTTGTGGATCATTTTGTAATCGTGCCATATTATGTAATACTGCACATGCCTGAATGACTGCCATCGTTGTCTCCATTTTTAAACGAAGTCCAAAAAACAGTACTGGAAACCTGCGTTTCCAGACTCCAAATGAGCGCTCTACCACATTACGAGTCCTAATTTGTGACTCATTATACAACCTTTCTGCATTTGTGGTGGTACGTGCCAAAGGAGTTAGCAAATAATGTGAAAGTGCATAGCCTGAGTCTCCCAGAATTATGCAGTCGGAGAACTCTGGAAGCTCTATTCGTGCCTTTAGCCTACTATTTGCAAAAATATTGCTATCGTGTGCTGAACCTGGCCAACGAACAACTACATCCATAAATTCTAGATTGGCATTGACCAATGCTTGGACGTTTAGCGAAAAATACCCTTTTCTATTGCGGTATAGTTCACCATACTCTTTTGATGGACACTGTAATTTTATGTGGGTGCAATCTATTGCCCCTATAACTTTTGGAAACCGAGCCAAACCATAAAATTGTACCTTCAGCTCCATTTTCTCTTCAGGCGTTTCTGGTAATCTGATATACCTATAGAAACAAATGGTAAGTATACATATTACCATCGTCATGACCAGACTGTTATAGCAGGTGTTGCTAAAGCCTAAAATGTTGCAAGTGTTACCTATATTTAACATAACTCACCTACTACTTAAAAAAGCTAGTGCATAACTGACTCTTTTAACAATTTTTCCAGCAGATGCTACACTAATACCACCAAAGTCACCAACTGTGATTAAAAAATTCCCAGTAGCATAAAACCTTAAAGTGATGAGCAACTGTGTCATTGGAGCTATAGAATTATTTCTGAAAAAAAAAAAAAAAAAAACATTGTAAAATATAATTGAGAAAAATGAGAACTTGTTTGCTAACACCTACTTATACAACAATAATGTACAGTTAAAAAGTTAAAAAGTAATATCTTGATTAGGGAAGTAAATAGGTTGGTCAACGTACCTGTCAGTTGAATATTTTAGTTGATCCACTATTTCGTTTAAAACTTTATCAACAGTTGATTTTTTTTAAACGAAATCGTCTAACAAATTCATTTTCATTTAACAAGTTAAAATAATCAATGCGTGGGTTAAATGTTTTAATTTTTAACACACACATTAAACGCTGACATTTCTTCTTCAAAATCGGACGAATCGCTATCTTCGGTAATTAATAACGCATTATGAACACCTCGAGACATATTTTATATTATTATGAGCACCATAAAGTAAAAATTATACTATTATAATAATAGTAATTATATAACAAAAAAACTTCACATTATTCGCAGATCGTTACTCGTTAGAGCTGTATTGCACAAAAACAAATAAAATATATACGGATATGTTATAACAAATACTATATACGATATATACGATTTGGTTATAATAATACATTATAATTTTTATATATATTATAATATTATAATACATTATAATTATAAATATTATCATTGTTTGTATTGATAAAAAAACATTACCGGAAGATTGGGGTTTAACGGAATGATTACCGACAGAATTCTGCCGGTTAGAAATCCGACCCGTAAAATAGTTATTTTACGGACACTTTACGGAGACACATCACTTAACCGGGGTTGGTAAGAACCGACTGTCGGTTAAACATAACACTAACCGCTGGTTAGCACTAACCGACACTTAACCGGACATCGTAAGAACGGCCCTAAAGGTTGAAAATGATCAACTTTGTTTTTCAATTCTCAATAGAAATGATGATCAATATGAACAATCTATATCAACTAGTAAGATAATCATATAATTATATTTATACAATTTTGCATTTTAAATTTGAATATTTTCATTTAGGTACTACCTGTAGTAATGATAATACTGAAAATCATACAGTTAATGAACAAATACTAAAGGGTCAACTTTGTTTTTCTATTCTCAATAGAAATGATGATC
>NC_042493.1:35444433-35446966 GCF_005508785.2 Acyrthosiphon pisum | reverse complement strand
GACTTTGGCAATCCCCATATCCTGTCAACTGATACGTGTTTTGTGTTTTAATATGGATCGCGATTAAGCACTCGGTTATTTTGACTACATGATTAACCCTTTAACTTTCTATTGTATTTGCAAAATTGTAATTTGACTATTGCCAAATTGTTTAAGGAGGTCGTTTACCTACTTGCTTATTCCTAATTTTAACTATTCATATATAATGATATTTATGTGTTGTGAGTAAACGGGTACTATCCGTTACACTTCCCCCCTAAAAAGTTCATTTTTATCGCCTAACCGAGAAAAATTAACTCCGTCACTTCGAGCACCTTCCTAAAAGTTTACATTTATCAATTATTACATTTTTATGTTTACACATGTTTGGTTACAATATAATTTAGATACATTACTGTTTTCAAGAATATGTAGTACAATCCACAGCATATTTCTTGTTACACTTATTAATTATTATTGACAAAGATACAAAGTACAATCCACAATGTATTTTGACATTACAATCAGTATTTGAATTATTAACTATGTTAGTATTTTAACAATGTTTCTTTTTAGTTTTACAATAATAATCTTATCCTAGTGTTAATATTCCAATATAATATAAATTCCTTAATCTAATATATTTCATTTTATGCAACACATATTTATATCATTCTAATTTATGCGCATCCTGCTTAATTATTAACCTAGGTAGCTTTACATCTTTGATCTTATTAGGTATCGTATATATTATATTTCCCGATCCTATCTCAGGTATGAAATTTACGTAATATTTAGATTTTATATCTTGTGTAGGACTTAATATTATATCATTCCCATATGCCCTACATTCCGGATTTATTGAAATTAATCCTTGATTTTTTATTTTCTGTATATATGGTTCAGTTTTATCTCGACATGTGATTGTTAATGTTTCGCCTTTTGTCGTATACATCCAAGTATTTGTATACTTTAATTTAGGGAGTCAAAACGGGTTAAAATATTTCGGGTTTCGGGTTTCGTGTTAAAAACCGGGTACAATTTTTTGCGGGTTTCGTTTTTCGTGTTAAAAACCGGTTAAAGGGTTAGAAAGTTTAACCGGTTAAAGAACCCTTTAACTTTATTAACTCTATTAATTACTTTTTCATAATTTTATTTTCAATAATCTGTTTAATTCATTATTTGAATTGATAAACTAATATAATTTTCCTTTGATATACCTATGGACTACAAAAAATAATTGATACTATTTGTGTGTATATTTACACTTTATATTATACATTTAAAATTTAAATTGTTGACTATTTACTGTGAATTCATTAAAAAAAAAAAGAACAATATATTATTTTAATATCTGAGACTAAATTAAAAATATGGTTGTTTCAGAAAATATTTGTGAACTTAGTAAAACATATCATACCATGATTGGTCAGCTGAATAATGGTCTTAGACCTACCAGAAGTTTGAAATCTAAATTTTTGGCAAACACTTCTCAAATCAGAAATGCTACTTCTGAGTATGATGCTGGCTTAATAACAATTACAGAGTTTCTCAATAGATGTTCGTATTCGATGGCAGGTTATGAACGTCGCCAAAGAAACTGGGCAATGCATGTAGTTCCACAAGCCAATATTCCTATAGAAGAAGAACAAAATTTACAAAATGTATTTATTCCTATTGTTGAGGATAATTTACTTTTAAACGATTATGATTTAAATGACGAAGAACCAAACGTAGATCCTATTGTTGAAAACCATCCAATAAATAATCAAGTTGACATACAAAGACCAGACAACGACAATAACGTAGACAATGTAGATACATGTAAAGTATGTTTGATTACAAATAGACAGATGGCAAACGGACAATTTATTATGATACCCTGTGGACACGGATGGATTTGTGAAAATTGTAAGAATATTTTAAACACTTATGATACAAGATGTGTTTTATGTCATTCTGAAGTTCTAACCTTTCTTAGAGTTTATCTGTAACAAACTACATAAATACAAGTACTTATATTAGTTTTATTAAAATTATTTTGACCGTTTTATAAATGTATAATAATATAATATAAACTTGACTATAATTAATTAAGTTATAACTTATAAGCATTAGGCAGTTTCAATTTTGTTTTCCTATAAATAGATAGGTACCTAGTTTGTTTGATATTATGTAACTATACATTTTACTTTTTCTATTGTACCTAATATATTTAAATTCTCACTTAGTTTATATAATATACACCTATGTACAATTTCTCTATATATATTTTAAATTTAAATGTCTTAATTTGCTTATTATAATTTATAATAGGTTTTTAACTTTTTATCAATAAAATTGAATTTGAGGAGGTATATGCTAAGTACCTAGTTGGCTACTTGTAAAAACTTACTTGAATTCAAATAGAAAATTATGACATTTGTATAATTACTTAGGTACCCATAACAATTTTAGTACCTAAATAGTAAAATTGATGATTTGTATTAAGTAAATGCTTTAATTTGACATTTGTAATTTGATAAAAATATAATTTTATTCTAATTTTAGAATT
>NC_042493.1:35443148-35444333 GCF_005508785.2 Acyrthosiphon pisum | reverse complement strand
TAAAATATTTAAATTATTGTAGTAAGCGAGTTACTACGCAACATTTAAAATAATTTCAATTAGGTACATATTCGGCATTGTACGTCAAACGATCTAGTTCACTCTTTCTATTGTACAAAACAAATTATTAAATAGCCATGGGGAGTATAGTAACCAAAACAAAAGGATAAACAAATTTACAATTAATCAACTATTTGGGAACGATATTTAAATAATAATACCGCAACAGATTAGCACGACTTTACAAATCGTGTAGAATAGACGGAAGTGATATTTTGCAATATCGTTATATGGCAAATATTAGATATAAAAAAGTAGAATGATTTAGTATAATCGAATTTGTAGATAATAAATTAACTAAAAGTACATTATGGCAAATACGCAGAATAGATTAGGAATTTTGCAAGCGCGTGGGTTGAGTCGACGGTCACACAGACCACATCCGTTAGAGACAAGATAGCGTATCGATAGGCAGGGGGAGCAGGGACCCGAATATAAAAGGGAGCCTGAAACAGCCAGTATTCAGACGTGTCTACTCCAGAGCACAACAAGCACCTTCACGTCACTCTGTGTAGTAACTTGTCATTTGAACTTAGACAAAATTACTGAAGAACATTTTAATAAACTACAAAGTATCTTTTCATCTGTCTACATTTATTTATAAACTACCCTGTCAACATCTTCATCATCAACAAAAGTGGCCTTGCTTCCTGCAAAATCATAATATACTCGTAGTCAACGGCTATCAGAATATCAATCTGACCAGCCCCAACGACGAGAATATTACAATCCATATTATGTGATAACTATATATAAAACGTTTTTAAATTATTTTTTTGAGATTTGGTATTTTTGAGAGGCCCGTTGAATAATTTGCCTCCTGGGCCCTTTAGACCCCAGGCCGACACTGATAGCACATAGTACGCATTGCTGTTACAGTGTTACGACAACGGTCACTGACGTCGTTACCAGTGTACACGCGTTCCGCTCGCCGCCGATCGTTCAACATGTTAGAATGTGTAGCAGTGACAAAATAATATATTATTATTACTCGATAATATATTTTATACAATGCAAATACATGTTCTACATTATAACAACGATATACATTACGTCGGCTTAATTCGTAAATCTCGTAACTCCAAAATGATTATTTTTCAGGAACAACAAAAAACATGTAATTAA
>NC_042493.1:35442242-35443098 GCF_005508785.2 Acyrthosiphon pisum | reverse complement strand
TACATTAAGTTAAGTTTAACAATATGTATTTATATTATTCAGATTTAGATGACTTTTATTATTTAGAAATTATATGTAACATTATACGGGGTGGGGTTACCCCGCGAAATGTTTATCCACTTCTCCGCTCATCAAAACTTTGAATATTTATAACTCATAAACTATTCACCCGAAATTCGATTTTCATGTATCAAAATACTAAGAAAAATATTCTGCTTTGGAATATAAAATTAAAACCCAATGTTGTCATTCAAAAAATTAAAAAACTTAAAAAAATATAAGGATAAAAAATATTTAAAAATATAATTTTTTAAGAAAAACATTGTTTTATAAGCGACTTGAAACTATGTAAAAAAATATTTTCAAAAGAATGTACACTTTCTGAAATAATGAGTGTTCTATGATAAAAGAATCACCCGGTATACCATATACCATAATATATGTAGCATTATATAACATAATAATTACAACAATCATAGTTAACTATTCCAATAGTCAATTCACTTTGCTCATAATTTATAATATCATACATATAACAAAATACATTAGGTACAGTATCATACATTTAACATACAAATATATCTTCATTGTCTTTGACGATTCAATTCATTCTATATTAAGTTAAGTTTAACAATACTGTATTAATGTTATTCAGATGACTTTTTTTTCCATGCGACGTTATATACTGTAATTACTATAATCATACTTAACTACTTTAATAGTCAATCCACTGTGTTCATAATTTATAATTTGTTAGTTAATTTAATTTACACTTCATTTAAAATATATTACATAAAACTAAACTCAACTATATTATATTGAAATTAATACACATTATACAATATACACATGACAC
>NC_042493.1:35438707-35442192 GCF_005508785.2 Acyrthosiphon pisum | reverse complement strand
CTAAAAACATGTTTGAACGATATAATAAACAAAAAATTACCCAAAGAGAGGCGGAAAAACTCTATAACATACCACGACGTACAATCAACTACAAGCTCAAGAAACAACGCGGCAATCATTGGGGTCGTCCAACTATTTTCTCAGACGAAGAAGAAAAATGTTTTACGAGTCATATTATATTTATGAGTTATATTGATGTATATTGTATACCTATTAAGTTATTACTTATTTATTAATTATTAACCATTAGTATTTGTATTTTGTATATTATGTAACTATTTGATTTTAAATTTTATATTGCATAATTTTATTCAGTCATATTATTTATTCCATATATAATTTAGACATATTATTATGTTATAATATGATGTATGTAATTTTATTTGTGTCCTAATTATTATAATTTATATTTATTGTACCTGTAATTTTGCTGTATTTTTGGGCCATCGCTCCTTGTATAATATATTATGTTAATTATGTTAAATCACTGTATTATTGTTGTGTGCTGTACTAAATAAGGAATTTTTATTCCGTAAATTAATAAACAAATACAAATACAAATAAATTCAACCTATAACGATGCGGCACAAAGTGGGGGAAATGGAGCCTCTGACCGGTAATGTTCTACCGTGGGCCGGAGTTTATTATAGTCTTAACAAATAAAAAATACTAAAGGACCTCCTAATAAGAAATAAATTTGAAGAGCAATATCTAATCAATAGATTATAAAAATTAAAAATTTTTCTATGAAAATTCTTAAAAAAATATAATTATAAACCTTTTTGACATTTTTACATAATAGGTTGCTATTTAAAAATAAAAAATGTATTGTGTTTTTCCTTACATAAATGATGGTTAGTTCAATAAGTGGTTAAAATATGTTAAAATATTATGAACTTTTGATATTCCAAAAATGTTAGTTGTTAACACTTTTTGAAGTATTGAGTATCATACGTTAGATGTTAAATGGATTACCTTGTAAGTAGAATTTACTTATTATATACCTTATTTTATAATTAAAATCATGTTATCATTATAAATAGGTACCTACTGTACATTTTATTAGACATTATTATTTAAAATATTCGTTGTTTGAAAATTAAACCGTTATTGAGACGTGTAGCTGGCTAGTCATTGTTGCTAACGATGGTGACATATTTTGAATAAATTAAACAAAATTGAAATACTCATTCTCAGACGAAAAATTATTCAATCGATTTTTAAAACCAAACATATACTAAAACAAACAATGAGCGAATTATCGAAGGTCAAACTGGTTTCAGGTGACAGGAAAAAGACTCAAAGTGGAAAAGGACACGTAGTTAAAAAAATCTACCGAAAGGTCGCAGAAAAACAAACGGATGATATTAGAAAACTGTCGGTGAATGTTGGAACCAACCACGCGATAAATGCGATCACGGAAGCGAAACCCAAAATACAACAGAAAGCATTAAATGCCCCAAAAAAGACCGTTAAAAAATTGATCTCGCAATCGGTCACGAAATCACCGACGCAAAAACCGTCTACAAAAAAAAACCTGTCCACAAAACAACCGTTAAACAAAATTCAAAAGCCTAACAAGAAGTCTCCAGGGGTGAGAAATCCAAATTCCACTACCGTGAATAAAGTTGAAACGAAGATAATAAAACCAGCAAAACGTGTTATAAAAGAAATTCCGATGATTGTTACATTGCCGAGAGATACAACGTCACGCCAGGAGGACGGAACGAAACTCTCTAATCCAGCTGAAAAACAGTGAGTAAACACGTTGACAAATTCGTTCAATTTGTTTAATTTAAAATACAATTACGTTTACTAGGCCAGTAAAGGTCAAGCGAGTGTTGAGGAAAAAACTTTTGTCATCGTTGAATGGGAAAACTACGAAACCCAAGTACGTTAATTCGATGGCTGTAGAAACCGTACTACCCATCAGTAACAATGCTAAACTGTTTCCGGCCATGACCAAACAAATATGACAAATTATTTAAAAATATATATAAATTAAACATACATTTTAAACGCGTTTATATTGGTGTAATATAAAATAGATCCTATTTACATATTGTCAATATGAGATTAGAGTCGCGGAAGACTAAAAATACGATGTTGTAGGAATGTATATATATTTATGTGTAACCGTGTGGGTCTCGTGGACTCAGGACAAAGGACAAAGGACAGCGAAGCTTTCAAATACCATGTATCCATTATTATTAACTAGTAACTATTTTATTACACATGAAATATTTTAAAATTGAAATAATAATTGTAATATTTTTACTATAGGTACGCATCATAAATTAATATATTATTATAACTTTTAAAATTATTTTTATTCGTGTCTATATTACAAATATGAAAAAAAAAATATCAAAATAAATATACCTAATAAGTCAATAATAACCCTTATTTCTAAAAAAAGAAGCCGCCCTAGGCTATTTAGCCTTTTAGCCGGATAACATTGAATTGAGTCCCGCAAATACTTTTGGGTTATCGGAGTTGAGTCCGACCAATATTTTTAGGTTGTTCGAGTTGAGTCCCTTCAGCCTATTAACGTTACCCAGGAGACACCACGTGGAGGTTGGCTGAGTAGTCTCCCAAAAAATGTGTGTGATTGTATTTTTTAATCATAATAATAATAAGTATAGAGTTAATTAATTAAAAAATATTAAAAATAATAATTATTATGTATGATTGCATAGGTACACTGTTTTTTTTAATCATATAATAAATAATAATAAGTAGGTATAATGAGTCAATTAAAAATAATAATATGTATGTGTAATGTAATAATGTTTATAATTAAATAGTTGCTGGTAAAAATTTAAATGATACAGATTTTAAAAAGTCAAATCTGCCAATTTGTATATTTATGTATTTGTTTGTCTGCTCTCGTAAAAAATTTTCTTTTTCTAATTGTTTTTTTACATGGTCTTTTTGCTTTGCTTCTTAGTTTTATATATGTATCGGACTGTATTCCCAGAAGAGTGTCCACAAGAATAAAAATATTTGGATGTCCCGAATGAAAAAAGGCATTTAATTTTGCATGAAAACTTTCACAACTGTTAGTGGTCCGGTTAGTGGTCCGATTAGTGGTTGCTGAAAAATCACTCCAAACTTTGGGGGGAAACTGTGCAACATCATTGTCAACGTAGTTATTTAAAATGTAATCTGTAAAACTATCAATTTTTTCGTCATCACATGGTTTTATTGCCATCAAATCTTCCGTGAAACATTGGACTACGTCATTTTCATTTAAAAATGGCAATCCAAAAAAATACTTGAGATATCTACTTTTCTCAGAATCAGACTTGTATTCTTTAGACAGACCTAACTTCTGAATTGTACGCCACCAACTTTGACCCAAATGGAATCGACACCCTTTAATTCTAACATCGGTCCAGACTTCTTAATTGCATTATGGATTCCAATTTCGAAATCTACATAAATTTCTGAGGCTAAATGTTAAATTTAGCGATGTACATAGT
>NC_042493.1:35435126-35436960 GCF_005508785.2 Acyrthosiphon pisum | reverse complement strand
TTTTTTGGTGTTGGAACCCCTTCACCTAATTCTTGTAACGCTATTTTAGCTCTATCTACTCTAACTCTTCACGCATTTTAGAAATTAACTTCCAGACGGTTGGGTGCACAAACCGTCTTTAAATATTGCATTCCGTCGTAAACTTTATTCATTGGCAAAAATGCTAACCCGTCTAACATAGCAAAAAAATGACTTAATGTATCATCCGTTTTATATTTGGCTTGTAATCCTACTTCTTGTATCTTGCGATACGTATTTTGAGACAAGTGATAAAAACAACCTTGTATACGGACGTGCTCGCCGAGAACACACTGAGCGGCATTTATAGTAGCTTGTTCAAAATCTAAATTTATAATTTGTGGATCTGGGTAAAATTGTCGATTGTCACATTCTTTTAGAATTACGCTAAAAACTTCTTTGTAAGTACTATAATTTTTTTTTTTGAAGAAAACAGTAAACTACAGTTACAAAAACATCATATTTTTTCACTCGAAAAACATATAACTGCAGGAAGTTTTCTGGACTTAATGAAAAATTACCATCACAATACCAAGTATGTGCTTCAGTTAAATATTTTAATCCTTCGTCAAGTGCAAAAATAATTATCCTGTCATCGGAATTTAACTTGTTATCATATAGCAAAAACCGTTCGTTTTTGTAAAGTGCCCATTCATCTTTAATTGTCAGTTCAGCCAAAGAATTGGGTTTCGGTGGAATACCTCGGTTTCTATAGTTTCTAAGTGTACGTTTAATACTTTCTTCAGAACTAAATGATTTTAAACAATTTTGAGGAAGTTCACTTACCACAGCTGAAAATAATTGGCATGGTTTATTTGTTGTTATTTCCATTCGATTCTTCATGTCTTCTTTAGCTTTCTCAACTGTCGCTAAATTATGATCACCAGCATGTGAATGATCCTTGATTAACCGAGGGTTAGTGATACCTACAGTAATTTTTTTTTTTTATAATTATTTTTAATTTATTATTATTTACTTATTGTAATTTACCTTTTGAAGTGATTAAAATACCCGGACACTTTTTAGATGATCTTTGAGAGCATTTCCAGCGGATGCTTGTTGACAGATTATAATTAACTGTGTAAGCAAAACCATTAAAAATAATTTTTTTACTCGATTTCAAAATTACTACTTCTTCCATTTCGATGTGAATAACTACGAGAGTGGACAACGACTAGATTTCTTATGCGTTATCGTAACATCAATATTGTATACGTTGGGTATTTCATATTTTATCTTATAATACAGATTAATTGTGCTATCTTTATTGCCTTTTAATGTACACGATTTTTCTATCATATATTCTAGTTTATTTTTTCTATCTACCTTACCGTAATACCTTCTATTTCTGTAGATTGTATAACGACGTGAAATTGTAATTCTTTATAGTTTTAAATTACATTAGATCATACCAATCATATATATTATTAATTTTGAATTAATTAAATAAGTTTAAATATTTTTTATCAAACCGGACTTTTTTTCCGTATAATAATTTTCTTGTCGGACTTTTTTTCCGAAAAAAATTAAATCGGACTTTTTTTTCCGTGTACTTTTTTTCCGGGATTCCAATCTACCATATACTCCAAATCTTCTTGGAGGCGGACACAGTGTTGTACGGAGTCAATTTGGAGAAACAACTTATTGTCATCAGCGAATAACAAAAAACGATAATTCCGCGAGATTTTATTTATATCATTAAAATTAATTCTATAAAATTTGAAAATTATATTTTATAATTTAGTTAGGTACTACATTAATTATAATACTTTTCCACGGTTATCTACAGCTCGATACCTATTTAAGGGGGAGTTGA
>NC_042493.1:35387012-35435076 GCF_005508785.2 Acyrthosiphon pisum | reverse complement strand
CGGACACTTTTTAGATGATCTTTGAGAGCATTTCCAGCGGATGCTTGTTGACAGATTATGATTAACTGTGTAAGCAAAACCATTACAAATAATTTTTTTACTCGATTTCAAAATTACTACTTCTTCCATTTCGATGTGAATAACTACGAGAGTGGACAACGACTAGATTTCTTATGCGTTATCGTAACATCAATATTGTATACGCTGGGTATTTCATATTTTATCTTATAATACAGATTAATTGTGTTATCTTTATTGCCTTTTAATGTACACGATTTTTCTATCATATATTCTAGTTTATTTTTTCTATCTACCTTACCTTAATACCTTCTATTTCTGTAGATTGTATAACGACGTGAAATTGTAATTCTTTATAGTTTTAGATTACATTAGATCATACCAATCATATATATTATTAATTTTGAATTAATTAAATAAGTTTAAATATTTTTTATCAAACTGGACTTTTTTTCCGTATAATAATTTTCTTGTCGGACTTTTTTTCCGAAAAAAATTAAATCGGACTTTTTTTCCGTGGACTTTTTTTCCGGGATTCGTTATAACCGTGTATACACGGAATGTTGTACGGTGCTATAACCGTGTATACACGGCATTTTGTATGGTGTTATAACCATGAAATATAAAAAAGTTGATTAAAAAATTTGAAAAATGTAGATAATTTTTTTGAAATTGGTATAAATAAAAATAATTAATACAATTGTACAAATTCAAAATTTTGGAAATTTTTAAGAATAAAATTAATTAATAATTATAGTGAGTAATACTGTGAAGGATAGCCAAAATTGCAATTGGAACCTCGAGACTTTCATTTGAATGCAATGGTGATTCTTCATCAGAGCCATCCACACTAGAAATACTAGATTCATAAGATGTTTCCATCGATGAATTTGTATTGTTACCATGTAATTCATTATTTTCATTTTGTAATGAAGTATTTTTCAAATTTATAGTTTCATCATTATGTACTGGTACAATATTTGTTGTATTTAAGGGCAATGCATTATCTTCTTCATTTTTACTACTTTATGAAAATAGTTCTGCAATAAAAAAAGCTGCTCGTTTTCTACGATGTTATCTATTAGCTTTAGACCTAGATATTGTATACATAATATACTATCAGTTAAGCCACATTATCTCTGTTGTTTCAATAAAATTGTACGATTTTGGGTACCAATCTGAACAGAAATGAGTGTTTCTCATTCAGATTTCATATTATATGCTAAACTATAATATAATACATAATATTTATAGGTAGGTAATTGATAGAATGCTATTTTTAAGCTAGAATTATATTTGTATACTAAATATATTAGGTATATTAATTAATTTATATTTATTAAATAAAAACTAAACGCTATTGTTCTAGTTAATATGATAAAAAATAAAGGCATAATAATTAAATTGGTTTCACTATTAGTCATAGGAAAATGTATCATTTTTTCTTCAATGTCAGTTAGATTCAATGATTGAAGATTACTAAGCAATGAAACACAGTGTTTATTTAACAAGTGTGATGAACAAGGTTCACTAAAAACTTCAGTAACTTTTTCATACTTCCGTCCAATAATTAATATACTTTTATCAAATTTGGAAGTTACAAAGTTTTTATCAGCAATAAATCACCAGTTTTCATTTTTACACAATTTTTTGCCTTATTCAACTTTAAAACAAAATTTTCCGTTTTCCATCAAGCAAATTGAGGGTTACATCCATCTTGAGTAATTGGTCGATTGTCTAGTTGTTCTTACATTTTAATAGGTCCTATGTATATTTTGATTTCTTCTAAATTTGATTTACATTTTTTATCTTCAGCATAACGGCGTACTAACTGCTGCAAAGGCTTAACACTACTCTTGATTTTTTTTTTAATTGTTGCATAAAGCTTTCAAATGGAAAGGTTGAAAAATTATTAAGAGGTCCGTATGTTTTTACATCATCTGCTAAATGCAAAATAATATGAACATTGTGTGACATATATGATCTTCCATAGATATGGGCAAACAATGCAACAAAATTATGTATTAAAGACTTGGCAAAGTCAATATACTCTTCTGAAATATTATTGGTTGATAAAATTCTCATAGCAATAAATAATTTCAAAAAATGATCATAAACTTCTTTGTCAACAATATCAAGAAGAACAACTATACCAGTATAAAGAAGAAGTTGGCGTAACTCTGTTGCTTTCCATCAGCTAGTATCTCGAAAAGGATGTTTTCGGCTGTTAATATTAGGTGCTTATTGAAACTCTTCTGGTACATACTGTCTTAAATCATTCAATCTATCATCTAACACTGAAATTAAATTTTGAGGAAGAGTCAACTTGTGCCGTTTTATTCCAACATTCTCTGTATCAAAACTCTCTTGCAAAAAAATATCCATTTTTTTCCTTCATAAATAATTATGTAGATGTCAACAAGCTCGGACAATTATCGTAGCTTTTTCAGGACTGGGATTGATAGTTTTCAAAAGTATTCTGAATCTTGATGAAAGCATTCCAAATGAATGTTCAATTATTCTTCGGGCTCTTGACAATCTATAGTTGAAAATACGTTTTTCTTTTATTAAATTTGTTTGTGAGTAAGGGTTTCATCAAATCATCGGACAATGAAAAAGCATCATCAGCCACCATGATGTAGGGCATTTTGCAATTAATTCTGGGTAAATAATCAGGTATAGGTAAATTCAGTTTATTTTCTTGAAGATGTTCAAAAAACAATGTATTTGAAAATACTCTCCCATCAGATACTCTTCCATTGGAGCCAATATCTACCATAAGGAACTCGTAGTTTGTATTACAAACTGCCATTAAAACAATGCTGAAATTATGCTTATAGTTGAAATAATATGAGCCAGATTCTTGAGTTTTCGTAATGTGTTTGCCGTCAATTGCACCCAAACAATGATTAAAATTCCAATTTTTTCTAAACTCTTCTAATGTTGCTTTCCACTCATCTTCGGATGCTGGCATCTAAATATAAAATAATTAAATATTAACTTAATTTGAACTCATTAATTTTTTCAGGATGAAAGTAATTGTGATATGGACGAAATGGATGTGGTTAGTTCTTCACCAAAACCAGGTGGACCACCAAAAAAAAAAAATAGCGGAAAAGGGTGATTTTGAAGAAAAAAGGAAAAATGATTAACTGGAATTGGCCTGTAATCGTCTCAGCGTAGCTAATTCTGATAATGATATCCTAGCCTAATCTTGGGCGATAGAATTGGCAAAACTTGACCCAGATCAAAAACTTTATGCTCAAAAATGAATAAATGACATTCTATTTGAGACTCGATTTAACACTTTACACCGCAATTCGATATCGATAAATCATGTTTGCTCAGATTCTCGTTCTTTAAATCCATCAACATTCATTCAACACACTGCCATACCAATTATATTAACTGATACTTCTTCAACTTTGTCAAGCACCCAACAATCGTGGCCAAATACAGCTCATAATAAATTTTCTGATCTCTTATCAGATCCTCAATATTCATTACCGCTTTAAGCATTAAGAAATACTTATTTTTGAGTTTATAAAGTTAAATAATATTTTTGTTATAATTTTGAATCGATACTCAACATAAATTTAAGAATTTTTTAGATTCTGAGCGGAGCGAGGAAGCTATTGGTTTTACAATGGTGTTTATTTAATTTTTTTATTTTTATATCCTGTATACAAAATTTATACTAGAAGGAGTGCTTCGATTTCAACATATAGTATCTTATCTTTTAGCAAATTGGATCAAGATGGTATTTTAGAAAGGTCATTTTCCGATTTTCTCAATAGTTATTTAATGCCACGGGAAAAACCACCGAAAAATCGCTAAAAATGGGATTTTAATTTCTAACACTTTGTTTATCACCATAGAAACGAATAAAAACTAAAATATTATAATATTAATTCAATTTACATGATAAAATAAATAATAACAATATAAAACATCCAGACTGACAAACCGTCTCCGCTCAGAATCGTTTTTCTTATACAATGACCCACTTGTTACCAACTGTACAGCGGAGCGAAATCCACTTACCTGCTTTTTTATAATTAAATTTATAAGTTTTTGTTTTATTAAAGTTTAAAGTATTATTTTTTGTTGTAATTTTGAATTGATACTTTACATAAATTTAAGCATTGGAAAACACTAATGTTTTTAAGTTCATTAATTGTTTGGAAATTCCAATTGGAATATTAAAGTTGCAATTATTATATTTTGTTTAATATTTTCTTGATACTAGGAAGAAAAAGTAAAAATGATAAAAATTACTTACTCTGATATTATTTTTTAATACTAATGTAATAGCTTTACATGTTTCATTTACAATTCTTCCAATTGATTGAGGTGAAATTACTGTAATAAACTTTAGTTCTTCAAAGTTTGCACCAGTAGCTAAAAATCTTAGTGTGTATGATAAACGTTGGCTTGGTGGTATAGCTTCTCTCAGATGAGTGTTTCTTTTAAAAATAAATGGTGTTACCATTTCCAATAATTCTGAAAATGTTGAATTGTCCATACGAGGGTAATTTTTAAAGTCGGATGGAGATGATAAACGCAATTCGTCAAGTAGATTATGATGAGAGTATGTCTCTTCTTAAACCATTCTTTCATCCAGAATCTTTTTTCTTTTTTTCACATGCTAGATATATTGCAATAGCAACAAAAGCATCTTCTTCCATTGTAATAAAAAAAGTGAAAAATTAAAAAAGAATTTTTATTTAAAACTGGTAAAATTAGTAAAATAATTTAACAGTATAGAGAGAATAAAGTAAACACAAACTGCTGTGTAGAATAAATGAGAACTGTCAATCTTGATTGACCATAGGTAGTATGTGTATGGCAATCATCAGTCGAACTGTCATTCAAGACGATTGTCATTCTTTGAATGATAGTGTATGGCCCAGATGAAACAGACGCATGTTTTTGAACTATTGGAGGTGGAACAAATTCACCACTATATTCAGATGTTTGAGATGAAACAGGCGAATGCTGTTGAGATAGTGTAGATGAAACAAATGGACGATATCGAGTACCAATGGTGAAATAGATGATTCATGCAACAAGCCTATAAAATGTTTAAAATACAATTTATGATGACAATCAAATTATGTTATGTATATAATCTTAGGTGCAAATAGGGGGGATTCTTTAGGGGCTAAGCCCCCCCCCACCAAAAAAAAATGTTAATAGCCCTCCCAAACATATTCTAAATTTTTTTTTACTAATTGAATATTATTATAGTTATAATGTAGGGTAAACCATTTGTTATAAAAAATTATAGCCATCACATTAAGCATTGGTGAAAAATGAATTATGATTTTTATAAGAGGCTCAATATGTTTAATTGTTAAAAACTTGTCACGGCATATAAATACATTTTACACACTATTCAATATTCACATTTCTTAACAAATATGCAAATGCCTAAAGTTCTGAGCCTTGATTATCAATATTGTAATTACTAATTAGGTATGCGGTATATCTATGTGTTCTATTATAAGTGACCTGAGCGAGGAAAATTTTTATATGTTTATTGCTACCGAAAATGCTTCATTAAGTATAACTAGGGGCGCTAAGGCTTCAATCCCCTGAAATCTCAAATGCTATTTGCGCCTATGTATTTAATATTAAGTAAAATCTAGTATTTACTCTTTGACGGTGACCATAGGCGTGTGCAGACTTTAAGTTCGGGGCGTGCCGCGGAAAATTTGAATTATACATTATACACGCATAGATAGAGTATAGTATAGATATTATAAAAAAATAGATCAGAAACAAGTCACATTTTTTATTTTATAACTTATTTATTAATTATTATTGATTACTGGATAGTATATAATATTTACAGATTCATACGTCTATTTTTTAAAGTATTGAACTCATCGATGACAGAATCCAAGTCTATCCCACTTGTCAACTCTTGTTCGGTGAATAGTAACAGTAACGAATCTAATCGTTCCTGTTTCATTGTACTTCTAAGTTTTCATTTTACAATTGTCATTTTGGAAAAGACTCGTTCGCATGTACAACTTGTGACTGGGATAATAGTAAATAATTGTAAGGTTTTATAAAAACAACTGTAAGTAGAAATACTATTGTTAGTTTTCAGCCAATCAAGCCAAAAATAAATGGACTCACTAGATATACCATTAGGTTTATCAGATTTTGGCAAATGTTTTAAAAGGTTTATTTCAGTTTTTAGATCTGTACTTGATGTATTTGAGAACTTAGCCAAAACATCAATCATTTCAGGTTTTATTTCCATGTGAAGCAGACTAGCAATGGCTTCAATTAAGCTTAAAGTTTCTTGATTGAATCTTGAATCCATTTCCGATAAAAAATCATCAAGTAGTTCATAATAAACCAATATCTTCATTTCAGCTAATTTATTTAAAAAAAAAATAAAATTGAGATTTAGATTTGTTATCAATTTGAGTCGATACTTTTCTACAAATAACGTCTGGAACAATTATTCCATGTTTTTTACATAAAGCAACTGCTTGTTCTAAAATATTTTCAAATTATTTATTTTAATTTCTTATACTTTTAAGATTTAATGTTAAAGAGACCGTACATTATCAATTTCCAACAAAAGATTTAGTTCTGGTGATTGAAGTACTGGGCTAACTTTTAAAATAAGATTTTATATTGTTAAACATGACAAAAATGAACTCATATCTTTTTATTTGGTATAAAAGACCTTTGCCTTTTGCACTCATCTCAGGATTGATACCCCAGTTCTCCTATACTGATAATCATGTTTGAGACATAGGGCACTTCGGCCCTTGAAAAATCTCGGGGCGTGCCTGTGCAATCAAGGTGCTACAAATGTTGCTGCTGCTATAAGAAAGCTTAAATATGAAACCAACAAATACTGTTTGAGTCATAATATTGAAAACCAATACTTAGACTTTCTTATTGAAGGTGTGGAAGTAGTGCCCGTGTTTGATCCACCCCACTTACTGAAGTACATCAGAAACAACCTGTTAACAAAAAATGTTAATTTTACATATAGGGGTGAGAGTCATACAGCATCGTGGAAACATGTATAAACTCTTTATGAGTTTGATAAAAAAAATGAAGTACATGGCTTACGATCTTTACCAACATTAAGAGATTAGCACATATATGTTGATAAAATGAAAAAAATGAAAGTTTCTATCGCAGCACAAGTATTTAGTCAACGTGTTGCATCAACATTAAGACTTCTTGTAAATTATGGTATAAAAATTTTTTAGTTTAATATTTTAAATTATTTAGTATCAATTAATTCATAAGGTACTCATATTTTTTCAGCTCCAGATAATATTTTAAGTAATGTAAAGGGAACATCAGAGTTTTTACACTTCATTGATCAGGTTTTTGATTCGGTAAATGGGTCCAGTGTAAAACCAGAAAAGGGAAAACTTCTACGATGTGCAATAACCAATTCCTCTAACCATATTACATTTTGGAACGAAGCTATAAATGTTTTAAATTCTATGAAGTTTGTGACAAAAGATGGCAAAATAAGTACTCCCCCATGTGTTAAAAACTGGGTCATTACTTTACAATCTTTAAAAATTAAAATACATTTGGGGTAAAGTAAACACAACATTTAAATTTTTTTCACTAAGAAATATCAATCAAGATTACCTTGAAGCTCATTTTGGAGCAATAAGAAGTCACGGAGTTAGAAATACCAATCCAACAACAATTCAATTTGTTGGTTCCTTTAAAACTTTATTGATAAATAGTTTTTCAACAATTAAGTCAATTGGAAATTGTGAAGTTAATGATACAGGGGATGTGTTAGATAATTTAAAACAATTTCTAATGATTGATGATAACGTTAAACCTATCAATAATTATTATAAAAATGAAAGTGAATTCAAATTACCAATATTTCAACATAATATTTCTAATTCGACTACCTATATCGGCGATATGACAATAGGGTATGTAACGGGATACTTAGCTCTTTCCATTATTAAAATTGTAAAACAGTGTAGGATTTGTAAAGAAATATTGATTTGTGATAAGAGGACTAACCCATTAATTAACTGTAGAGCATATACAATAAAAAACTTGACAGATCCATCTTTAGAATTTATAAATGTAATGAAGGATATGCTCTGTATTTATTCTAATATTATGCCAAATTATGTGACCACATACTAATAGGACAAAAATTAAATTTTTTAATTGAGATGAATACTAACTTTAGTCACTTTGAATGTCCCACCCACAATTTAAAAGAAATAATGAAATCTAAATTTATACAATTTGTGTTATTCAATTTTTGTAAAAATACTAATAAAATACTGAGAGGTGTAGATAAAAATTGTGATAAAAGTGTTTCCACGAACTTTTTAGCTTTTAATTATTACTTAAAACATTAGGGCAATAAAAATAAAAAGTAATATTATGTGGATAATATATTAATATCATTATACCTACATTGATATTTCTATTATATTATTCATACATTTTTTTATACATAGTTTTTATAGTAAAAGTTGTTATATATTATTCACAAATAAATTATTGATTGTATATATTTTTTTAATTTGTATTATAAAATTTGATGCATTCATATTTGTAAAATACTTTATGTATACTATATATATTACGTCTTATATAATTATTTTACTGTTGTTTATATTATTTACTTAATATTTATTAATATTTATATTATATGCGGATATTGGATATTATACATTGCTTTTTATATTATATTATTCATAATTTTTAATAGTAAAACTTGTTTTATTCTTTACCAAATATGTTTTGTATTATAAAACGTGTATTTTTTTACATACATTTATATTAATTTATTAACGTCCAATCGGGCAAATAGTATATACAAGTATAACAATAAATAAAAAAAACAATAAGTATAGACTATTAAGTACAGTGGGTATTTATAAAGTATTAAAATTCAATTGTACATGACAGTTATTTATCCAAACCCTAGGCAAAGATTAAATTTATTATCAAAATTAAAGTCAAAAGCAGCACTGTTGCATTCTCTTAACATATAATAACTTAAATGCTTATTAAAACTACCTATATGAATGTTAGTGGATAGGTATTTAAAAAGTAGTAATATAGAAGTTCGCAGTATTATTGATTATAATTTATAAACATTATAGTATGGGCATGGCTAATACCGCCAATATGAATGTATGTATTGAAGAATAATGGCATTATTCATTTAAATAGTTAATTTCACCTATAATTTCGTATCAAACCGTGGCCTGATGGGATAGCGACGAATATCGAAAGTGTAAGATAATCACGCTTAAGGCATGCATTGGGTTCGATCTTGTGGCGGTGCAATACGTTTTTTGATTTTTTACACGTTCCATTTAAAGCGGTAGTATCGACGACAAACACCGCGAGAACTAGTGCTCCAGTAACAACTATTACCATAGAACAATATAGAAGCGACACTCGATCAGCTGATTGGGGTATTGGTTACCTATGATCTGAAGTCTGAACCTACGAAAAACATGGAATTGGTTCCACGCACCAACATGATGTTAGACCCATGGTTACCAATATTATGAAAACGGTTCCAAGACTATGGCGGGGTATTCTGCGCGGGGTTGGGTCGGTTACCGTTCACTATATGATATGATATATTTAATTGATAACGTATGCCACGCCCATTTTCAAGGCCACAATCGCCCAATCCGACTAATTCACGGAGTGTCGTACCCCTGCTATTACCAACGAGTGTCCGTTCTATCTTATCTCTTTTCTATGGGTCATCCAAATGAACGCGCTCCGCCGTCTCGAGGTCTACATTTTCCAACCGAGGGGTACAACGGTGAAGAAGCGCATTCTAGCGGTGGTAGAAGCTTTCGATAGACGGCGCTCTCTCTGGTGAGAAATGATGGGAATGAGCAGCAATAGATGAGATTTGGTTTAATTTTTTTAATTTTTTTTTTTAATCGTCACCATGACTTCAGTGATCCACGTGGCCATTTTTAATAAGTGATTATCAAATACATGAGCGCGATTTTTAAAATTGTAACCTAACCTTCAGAGCAAGCAGCATGAACAAAAAATACTACAAATCTGAGAACCCCTAGTTCCGAAAATATTTATGACATGCCTGTTTATTTAGTCATGGTCGTCGCTGGGTTACGCCATAGAGTAATATAGAGATTTTATTAATACAGCGATTTAAGTATAGACCTAGGCAATTTTGGACAGTTGGGAGAAATTGGTTGATGAGTGTGATGGTGAACCAGTTTATATGTCTGAATGTGCAGTTGATGGATTTGGATTCGTTGACTTTGAATACCCCACACTTTATATCGGGCCGATAGCATGTTGAGGTGGGTATGAATCCTATTGGATGCCTCAGGAATGAGAAGGTCTAGGATAGTACAAACAAAGTTACTAGTGTAGTGTGATGTGTGTGTACAGGATATTTTAAATATTTAAATATTTAATTTTCCGATAGAACGAGTTCTGCAATAAATGTTAAATAAGTGATGCGCCTCTTCAGATAAATACCACCAGTTACCCAGTTATCTACACATTTTCAAGCCACAATAAAAATTTCAGGATTCCCTTATTTTTTTGGGCTATATTATTTTTAAAACAGATTTATCTAAGTTTTGAACAAAAAAAATTGTAAATATAGTACAGTATTATTCCAAATAATAAAAATATAATTTATTTTTTCTGGTAATCTTGGTCCTGATATCAAGCGGAAAACAATTCGATACCTTGTTATAGACATCCGTGTGTATATGCCGCTGGTGCCATTGTCCGGCAGAATGTTTGTTGGACGTGTATTAGCGAGGACATTATTAAATAACCGTTTTTAATTATACCTGTTTTAAAATACTAAAAACTACAAAGACATTTCATAACCAATATTAATTATACCTATTTTTCACTCATTTTTTTTTTTTTTTTTTGCTAAAACTAATATTTTAATTCTTTTCACCATTATATTTATTGGTGAAACTGTTAATTTTCAAATGGTAACATATAATAAAAAAGTCATGAATTAATAAAACCATTTTTTTTTTATGAATTTACTATTATAATAGTAATACCAGATTTTAGTTTATATTCAAATTTTATAAATGTTGTTTCATTACCTTCAGAAATAAAATAGTTGAAAAGAAAATGGATTGCATTTAAAGATATAGATCCTACAAATTTAGATGTTGAATCATTAAATTATTGTAACCCTGAACTTTTTCCAAATATTCTTTTTTTTTATTATAAGTACCTACCAGCCACACTGCCGGTTTCTACAGCAACTCCCGAGCAAACTTTTTTGACAATCAAACGCGTCAAGGCATTTTTACGAAACTCTACTAGACAAGAAAGACTAACTGGCCTAGCTCTATTAATTGCCCACATAGATGGTATGGTTAATCCCGAAGAAGTGTTAAACCAGTTTGCTCTTCAAAAAGAAAGGAGCATTTTATTAGTTTTAAATATATTGTGTTTGTGTATATTATCACTTCATTTTATTTTTATGTTTTGTATAGCGTAAGATGACAAGATGTCAAAGTAATGTTGTTTATTTAATTATATATTTTATTAAAAGAAGATTAAAACTTTTTTGGTCTTATTTTTAACACAATTTCAAAACCTAAATTCAGTAAAATTACAATGTTTTGGATTCCCAACCCTCTCCGAAAATAATTTCTGGATACGGTCTTTATTATCCTCACATCATTATACTTGCAATAATGAATTTCGAAATCGTAGCTGGTGAGCGAGAAAATAATTTAGTTATTTATCAAAATGAAAATTTTTTTAAAACAAACATTGTGAGGTATTTTTGTGCGTACAAGTGGAAATGTGTTAGTAAAAAGTGTAATGCAAAAAAATACACAAACGAATCTTTAACGGACATTTTAAAATATGATATTGACCATCAAGACCATGTAAAACAGCCAATAACAATTATTTTCAAACCAACTCAAAAGAAAACTTACTGGTTTCACAGAAAGTCCTTCAAAATTTATAATATTAAAAAATCCTCAAATTGAAAATATTGTGTTGACAATATTAAACCGTGTATACGTCGAGAACGAAGATACCTACCTTCATTTCCAAAAAATCTTGTTTTAAGGGACTGAAGCTATGAATAATCGTGAAATAAGAACGGTTGAAGTTGAGTCATTTTTTTTATTTATACAGATTGGGTGAACAATATGATGTTTTTCTCTGTAGTTTTGTTGATGGTACATTTTTTTCTTGTCCTATGTTTTTATATCAACATTTTACAATCCATATAAATATAAATTGACATTATGTTCTATTCATTTTTTTTATTACCTAACAAAAGACAAATATGTAAGAATTAACATTTAGTTTTTTAAAAACAAAATTTGCTGAATTAAAATTAAAATTTGAATCTGACAACAATTGTGGCTTCAACCAGAAAGATCAAAACCACCATTTTAGAAAAAAAAAATCGTGGCATCAGTGTTTTGGGACCACAAAGGAATCATATTGATTGAATAGCAAGGTATTGTTAGGCTCGAAAAAATTGAGGAGAGCTATTCAAAATAAATGGACCTCACACGACCAATGTCACGAAGCAATTGTTGGACTCATTTGGATAGGATGTTTTGAACCACTCCCCGTATTCCCTCCAACGTTCAGATAATTTCCTTGAAGAAGCACGTGGGTGGAAAAAATGTTCAACCGACGAGGATGAGAATGGTGAGGTCGACATGTGGACAAAGTATGTGACGGCAGAGTTCTACGAGGCTGGCGTCAAAAATGAATATGCCGTCTCACAACCTGTATTGAAAGAGATGACAACCATGTAGAAAAATGGTACGATGCATCTGTGTCCCGTCATAATAAATTTTAAATTAATATAAAAAAGGTGGACAAGTGTATGTCGCTCTGCTGTACAGTAGGTTACAAGTGGGTTGCTGGTTGGTGTTAAATTTTAATTCAATGATATATTATTTCATTGTATAAGAGAAACGATTCTGACCTAAGACTCAGTCAGTCAGCCTATGATAATACTCAGTATATTTGTCATTATAACAGTAGGAGCGTTGAATTAAATTTTCAAGCTTTTTTACCCAACAAATAAAGTTTTATTGACATTCATAAAAAAAGAAGACTAATAAAATTGGAAACTGAAAATGTACGTAAACAGTTCAAAACAAATCAAAATTTATCGTGTATAGAAAATGTGATTATAAACAACCAATGAACATTGCATGTATATACGTTCATTTGTTTTTAAGTTACACCAGAAACCAAAATCGATTTTGTGGAAGACCGATTTTGCGTAAAAATTCCCGTTTTTCCTGAATTTTTATGTTGTTTTTCCTGGCGCTTTTGAAAACTAATGGGAATTTTAAAATTTGGTTCATTCAACTAGAATTACTTTCCTATCGAACAAGATACTGTTGAAGAAAATCGAAGCTGTTGATGACAGACCCAAAACAAATACAAAATTAATAAAATACATCATTTTAAAATCAATACATACCTACATCGTTCAACTCAGAATCTTAAATTTAACCCTAGATTACTAACCTTATATTTTATCCGTCTTTATTCCTAACCATTCGACAATATGACGAATACTATAAATATTATGAACAGTTAACGGTTTTTAATAGGTTAAATTTAATAAATCATAAATATAATTAATAAAAACACAATAATTAAACTTTTGGATAACTTTATACTAAATAATATAAGTAAAAAAAACATTTTACTAATTTTAAAATATAAATTCGTTAAATTTCAACATAAATTATAACTTCATAAAAGTACAAAATAATTATACAAGTATAGGAATAGGTATAGATATAGGTATAGTTATAGGTATACACAGGTTATTTTGCATTGAACATTGGACAAGTTACTATTTATCCACAAATATGTTTTTTATGTGTTGCACATTGAGTTTTTGTCATTCGCCTTTTCTTATAGTTACAAAAGTTGCAAATTTTTCTTTTGTTAGTTGATGTTCCCTATTCTATTTCTTGAGGTTGTAGTTGAACTGTGTCTTTGATTCCTAAACTACCATCTTTAATAGTTTTTCTCAAATTTGTCGGCAATGTAGAAATAGAAAGTTTTGATCTCATCCAATCTTCTGTTAATTGTTCTTGGAAACGTATCATGAGTTGAAACCGAGACAATGGTTTTGAAACTACGGTATTATTTTTGCAAAAATTATGTAAATAAATAACATATGCATTAATTGATGCACTGATCATGTTATAGAAAATACATAATGGCCAATGTTGTGGTTTTTCTGCCAACGTTCATATTTTGTACATTTGGCCAAAGCTGTCGACACCACCTTTTGTTTAATTATAGTTCATAAATATCATTGGTTTTTTATTTTATTCATCTATTGAGTTATCATCATGAAGTGAAGAAATTAAAGTAACAAGTTTGTTTAGTTTTGCTTCGTATGACACAGCTACCAAATTATTGGCAAATAAAAATAACGATGTATATGCTTTTCGATTGATATATTTAAGATCGGTGAATTAATTTGGAAATTCTCGTTTATTTCATTAAATTGTACCAACTACGGTAAGTTTGTAATCAGTAAGTAATTTTTGTGGCAATGGAACACTTATCCATGGTAATGTTTCGATTCGATCCTTTTTTTTTTTTTATTATTAACATAAAACCTTCAATTACAGAGATTAATAGCCTATAATTACAAAAAGTTAAGGTTTTACAATATAAAAGTTGACATTATCTCATTATTATACATTATAATATTTAGTTTTTTTTTATCTACATCTATTTTTTTGAAAAATTTAAAAATTTTGCCAGAGTTATGTTGACTGAGGGCTTCTTCAAGTGACCTTGGATTATTGAGAAAAAAGCGTGCGGTTGAGAATTTGGGGCAGTCCATAATTATGTGTGCCATTGTGATGGTAGTTTTACATGTGTCACACGAGGCGTGGGGGGGGGATTCCTTGGTTATCAAGTATGAGTGAGTGATATGGGAATGGCCTATTCTGGATCTGTTTATAATTATTTGTTTACGCCTTGATGTGTTCTCTGGATACTCCCATTTGGACGATGAAATTAAACATTCAAAAAAGTAATTAGCAGCAGGAACAATTCCCTTACCGCAATATGGAATTGCGCTTTCCATATATTTGGTCTCATTATCACACATCATTATTATTTTTACACCATACTTGTTTGGTTTGGACGGAATGTACATTTTAAATGGCCGATGGCCTCTAAAAGCTACCAAATGTCCATCTGTAGTGAGGTATGAACTTGGGTTATAAAAAATTGTGAAACATTATATAATGTTTCACAATTTTTAATAAGAATATCCCAAACTTCAGAAATTGGAGCAAATTTAGTTAGTGGTCTTTTATTTTCTCGAGTATCTTTTGAATCAAATCTTAAACAACTTGCTAAAAAATTAAAAGTGGGAAGTGACATTGTAGAATGATATCTAGAGCCACAAAGTGAAGTGTCGAACAAATTATTTGCCAACAAATGGTTATTTTCCATTGCAGCAGATGAGATTAAAATACCCAATAAGCCTTTTAATTCATTTAAATTAATATTTTGTAATGTATTTTTTTTTTTTAATACTCAGTGCATAGTTTTGTTTTTGCAGACGAAAAATTTCTTCATTTGTATGATTAATTATTTTGTTCAAAATATCAGATGAGTAAAATATTAAATAATATATGAGAGATATAAGGGGGGGTTTAATGACATTGGATAAAATGCCTAAAAATAGCAGCAATAAAATTATCAGTGTTCGTCACATCGACGTATGGTTAGCGATATAGGGTTAACAATAAACTAAATAGTAAATTTTCACATATTTTTAATTTGAATATTCGCCATTCGGATGTCCGATGTTACGCATTGTTGTTATCGTTTGTTGCGATTTTGTTGGGCGCACGTATATAGCGGAATTTTTTTTATTATGGTGACGATAACCGAATAATTTTATTCGGACGGGATAGCAGAGAGCAGTACCGTACTATAAACATTTTTATTTCTAATAAATATGAATTATTTTTTGGTAAAATCGGATTAAGTCAATCTTTTTTCCTCTTTAAGTTATAACATTTGGTATTTAAGAGTTATCTTAATTTAATACAATTTATATGGTATATTTGATTTAAGTCGACTTATATCAATTTGATCAATACAATTCCAATACTATTTATGATCATAAAGGGTTAAGTTGACTTAAATAATTTTGTTAATCTAGATATAACTGATATACTATTATGGTCAATAAGAATTAAGTCAATTTTTTTTGTTAATACTTAACAGCGTTATCATTTATCATATCCAATTTGGCGCTTAATTTTATTGTAAAACGTGATATTATTAATTATTTTTTATCAGTTCTATTTATTAATTACAATGTTTATTATATAATTTTTTAATGCTACATATTTTTTAATTTAATTTCTTAAAATGTCAAAAAAAATAAATAGTAGGGTTAAAAAACTAGTTGGATTAGTTAAAAAAAAATTAAATATAGCTATTATTATAATTTTATGTATTTAAGTCAATAATAGTTACAATAATTTAGGTAAGAAGGAATTAAGTCTTGATCAAAATGTATTAAGTCATTTGTAGAACTATAACTGCGGGGTTAAGTCACTAAAATCAAATAAAAAAATATTTTTGACGGTTTATATAATTAAAATTGTATATTCCAATTTACTCTAAAACCATAAATCAATAAAAATCTTAATTATGTTAAAATCTCTATTAACAACGAATTTTCAAATCTTTTGATAACCGTATTCAAAATGTGTATTGACCGCGCACGGAAGAATTTTAACCGTTGGATTTTGGCGCTTATGTACGATACGAATTTTTTTTTCTCATCTCATTTTGCCGCTTATGCATTCCACTGAATTAAACAATATGATAAAAATGAAAGTAAAATTTGCTACACAGGTTTATTATTAATTTGTTTTGTATAAACTTGCATCTATAACTTCTTAATCTATATTATAAATAAATATTTTGATATGTACCTATATTTTTTATGTTATGCTATAAATGTAGGTGTTATAAATATATATGTTATAAATATAGGTATTTAGTAATTCCATGGCAGTAGGCCTCCATTTCACACAGAACAAAATATTAATGATCTTAAGGATTCATCGGGAACACAGGATTTTACACTTAGGATGAATAATATGTTTGATGTGTTGAATAGAAATTTTCCAGCAGAAGGAATTAAGAAAAACAGCAATCATTTAGATGTTTTTTCATGTTGCATTGTTGCATGCTTGTGGCATTTGTGTTAGTTAGACACTTTATGATCATCTAATTGATGATATGTTTGTGTCAATTTCTTAATTTCTACTTATAAAATTCTGTTTCAAATTTGTGTGGTTAAATACTCTAAGGGTTAAATACAAATTGTGTTAGGTAGGTATTATTTACATTCAATCGAACATAGCTAATATTGAAAAATATACTCTTATTTATTTTTGAAGGTTTTAAAACGAAATCTTCTATGGTTAGATGAATGGGAAAAAAATCTGGAAGATGGTCTTATACAATAAAAACAAACAAAAAGTGGTAACTGTACAGTTATTAATGGTATCTAATTTAATTTTGAATTGTTAGTAATAATATTTGTGTGATAAATTGTTTTCACATTTTATTATCACACCTAAATCATAAAAATTGATCATCGCTCATCATTATTATTAAAATATTAAATGTTCAACGGTGCATACGGTTTTAAAATTTATAGTATTTTAAAATAATAAATACAATTTCAGGTTGTCGTGTGGAGAACTGCAGTAATAGTAACGAATATGGGCTTTTATTGTAACATTTTCCTAAAAACCCTGAATGAAGAGCGATTGTATGGGTATCGATATGTTGACTCCCGTGATAAATAGTAATACATGCGACGTCAGTGACCATTGTGTATGCTCCCGAGGTGGTGCATTTGAACCACACATTTCTAATTGGTGGGTGGGTGGGTGGGTGGTTGCCAGGTTACCAAATAAAAATAATTATCCAATATAATTAATTCTATTACCAAAGTAAGTAGGTATGTACTTCTGAGGTAAGAAGAAAGGTTGTAGATATGTTTATTTATGACTTTGTTTTCTATGTTCGAGTTTAGTACAACTAATAACTGTTTCAGAAATTCAAACTTGTTTCATGTTCAATTTTATAAAAAATAATTCTAGTTCCTCTTTTTTCTTTATAAGATCATTAATAATATTAAATCATATTATGGATTATGTAGATTTTTTCTATATATAATGTATTGTTTTTAATCGAAATGTATATTTAGCATTAAACTCAATTATTGTGAATTAAGTATTATTTATTATTATTCAAATGTAGTCGTTATTAATATTTTGTATACCTATGTTATTTTCATTATCTATTTGTCATAAATTACTGTAAATTGTAGGTTAAATTGTATAGTTAAATCTTAATATTGTTAATTCATACTTGCTGTTCTCAAAAAAGAGTCATTATCCTTTATTATACCTACATATAAATAAGGTTTCCAGTTACTATTAGTTATTACTTATAGTTAATGCATTATTATTTATTACAGTACCTATTACAATATTACCATTTTCTAAGTGTACAGCTAATAAAAAATAATAATACAAATCAACAAACATGCCCGATTAACCAATAGCAACCAATTTATTATTATTTTAATAATAACTATCAAACTATCAACTATTTAGTTTATTTTTTTTTTTGGACAGATGGCGCAACTGCTGTATTCTTAAAATCCAGATTTCCTACTTTCCGGTGGATTATTTTAAAATATTCTTTATTGTAAACCTTCTCTGTGATGTCCTCTTTCATTTAAAAAAAACTGCATGACAATTGGATAAGAAGTTTCGAAGCCAAACCGTAACAAAGATTTCCTATTTTGCTTGTTTTCAGTTTTATATATATATAGATATTAATAAATTAGTTGCTATTGGTTAATTGGGCATGTTTGTTGCCATTGGTTACAGTCTACAGTAGAAATTAGTATTTATTTATTATTGGTTAATTGGGCAGATCAGGTACAAGCTATCACCAAATCAAGTTATTGAACATTGCAGCAAGTTACACCCAAAAACAGTTGAACAATCATAATTTTTTTAAGTTGCAATTTTTTACGGACAACGGAATGCACGGGTTCAGCTTGGTATGAATGTTTGTGTGTAGATTAAACATCTGGGAAGAAGACAGACTAATTTAGGAATGGTTAAATTTGTTTTTTTTTTATTTATCTGATATTAGTTATGTTAGGTTAGGATTTTGTATTAATTGATTATATTAATCCACCATAGGTGGAATACGACCAACTTGGTATAACTTTGTTACTTTGGAGTTAAATTATACACCTACGTACAAGCAGCATGGGGTCCGCGATCTACCGTAGGTAGATTGCCTACCTGATAATATACTGCTGCGAATCATAATTTTTATTCCGGGAAACGGAAAAGTTAAGATACATTTTGAACACCATACACCGAATATTAAATAACGAATTGTACAAAGTTTGAGTCATAAAGAGTTGGTACATTTAACGGGCAACGAAGTGCACGGGATCAGCTAGTTATAATATAAAAATAAAAATAAACTTAATGCATTAATTGCAGTCTTATGCAAAATTATAATATAAAAATAAAAAAAAACTTAATGTATTAAATGCAGTCTTTTGCAATATCATAATATAAAAATAAAAAAAAACTTAATGTATTAAATGCGGTCTTTTGCAATATCATAATATAAAAATAAAAAAAAACTTAATGTATTAAATGCAGTCTTTTGCAATATCATAATATAAAAATAAAATATTAAATTGTAAACAAACTGATTGTATGAATTACAATCATTGTATACAAAAAGGAACATAACATCTTGTACTTGTAGGTAACTATTCTGTACTTATTGCTTATGACTTCTGAATAAACATATCAATATTCCTAAGTAGTTTTATATAAAAAACAATATTACCAATAAAAAAATCAATAAAAACTAAATCTACTTATACCTAACAGTCGTATGCCTCTTATTCTGTATAAATATCTAATTTTTCAACTCTAAAGAAACAGCTTCTATCTTTGGGGGTTTTATCTTCATCATAATATCTTTCCATAGGTAAAACATTTCATCTACTTTATCTGGCCATCTATAAAATGTTTTTTCCATAGATTGTATATTAGCCCCATCAGGTTCAATACTTGATACACGACCAGGATACAATGTTTCCATATGCTTGAATATACCAAAACCATTTTTTAAGTATTTTCCATTCTTACTAACTGGACAGTCATCTCTTTCATTTGTAAACGAGCAAACATCTTCGGACTCATGTGATTGTTCTGTACATGAATTTTCACTATCATCATGAGCATAACTTTTGCCCGGTGCTACATTTAGTTTTTTTCTTTTATTTCTCAGAGGTTGTACAGTATCTCATCTTTTGGCAGTCAAATGCTGAATAAAGGTTTCTTCAATTGAGGAATTATTATCGTCAGAGTTTGGAAGTCTTCCTAATAATTCATTTACATTACAGGGATATAATATTCAACATTTTCTAAAACCATTTTCTAATGTTATTGTCATTGTAGGCTGTAAAACATTCAATAACTGCTTTAATAATGCAAGGAATGATTGTTTTTGCAAGACAGTATTTTTTAAGCCTTTTTGTATCAATAGCACTAGCACCTCCAGCTAATGCACTAAGAGCACATATACCTGCTATGATAAGAGGTAAAAAACCACCTACTTTATCTTTATTTCTAAATTGAGATTTTGTAATTTTTAATCTCACCCCTATTTTATCATTCTTAGCTTTAGTTAACTTATTATTTTGTCTATCAGTTAAATTAAATTTCTTTTTTCCATTACCAATCTGTGTATGCTTTAATTGAATAACTACATCAATTTTTTTTTCATAAGCTTTTACAAGCTTATTTATTTGTGAATCACTCAAATCTAAATTAATTTAATAGAAATAAAATTAATTAAAAAAGTTATTAAATCAAATTAAATTCATACCAAAATACCTTTTTGCTTTCATTGCATTTGTGGTGACATAAGCAGCTGTTTTTTTCACCTATGAATTTGGACGCATTTGGACTTAAAAACCTATCCCATGCTTTATTTTCCAAAATTTTATCTCCAATATGTCTTGTTTCAATATCTTTATGTTTTTTATAAAAATAATCATGTTCCATTGCTGCCATATCTAGTTTATTTACTGGTTTTTTATTTTTTTCTAAATCAGTAAAAGGACCAAGATAATTATAACCAGGCTAGTGTATTTCTGGCATACATTTACTGTTTAAAAGATTATTCATAACACCTGATCGTTTAACAATTTTTTCAGGCAAACTTGTTACATAAGGTATTAATTTTTCAATCCCTTGAGGAGTATCTGCTATTTTTTCCAACTCGGAAGTAAAAAAATGTATAATATCAATTTTTTCATTAAGAAAATTACTATGGCCTGCGTTTTCTTCACTAGCAATAAAATATAATCTCTTTAATAATTCACTTAAATTATGTATATATTTATACTGAATATGATCTTCTGTATATTTTTTTAAAGCACTTCCTTCTTTTTCTTCTTCCTGTGAAGCAGTCTCTATCTGATCTTCACCTTCCTTTGGTAGTAGATAAGGTTTTATATCATTCCACCAAATATCAGCAATCATTTTATTATATTTTTCCCCTCTATTTGATTTAACGGATCTCGTGTTTCTATCATTGCCATGAAATAATGAATCAATATTAATCAATATATTACATTATAGAACATTATATAATCATTATAGAACTATCTTTAATACGAGGTAGAAATTTGGTTGTATTTCGGCCTAAAGTTATTATATTTTTTTTGGGGGTTGTTGTTATTTTTGGGAACATATTTTTCTTAATTGGTGATCTTATTTCTAGAGGTGATTTAGTGCCTAAAGTTGGCTTAATTGGAGTATTTGCACCATCTGTCAACCTTAATATATCAGGCCGTCTTAAAGGTACTAATACTTTTTAAATATTTTCATAAGTTTTAATATTTATTTCTTTTATTACATTATTTATTTCTTTAACTTCATTAACTGCATTTATAACATTTTTTAATTCATTTGTTATTGGTCCAAATGATTTCTCTTTTTCTTCTTCAATATATATGTTCCTTAAAGCTGCATTTTTATACCGCTTCTTAAGGTCATCTTCAAGTTTAATTATTTCATTTGCTTGCTTGCAAAAAGTGCTCTAAATTGGCCATAAAAATTAAGGCAGTTTTTAACTGTTTAAATATTAAATATTATAAATTATAATAATTTTATTTGTCTAAATAAAAATAATTTAAATTTTTTGTATTTTTAACAGTTTTGTTTAGATTTTTTGTAATTTTTAACAGGAAAATATAAGGTCGGTTTTTTTTGTAATGTTTTTTCAATGTAATTTTAGATGTTTTTTTTGTGGTTTTTATGCTTTTTTTTATGTTTTTTATGCTTTTTGTAAAGATTTTTTAAGGTTTTTTTTCTAATATAAAAAGTGTGTTCAAGTGCCCCATGTACTACTGTATTACTATATTTATTTCGACGTGTATTGTGAGTTTTTGGTTAAATGTTGAAAATGTTTAATTTGAAGACGATTTAAAACTTGATTAATTATCGTTTAAATAGTTGCTGAACATTGAAGACTGAAATCTTTGAATAGGTTTTCAGAAGGTTGGGTTTTTGGTTTGTTAAGGATTATTATGCTTTTCAGAGCTGTTATAAGTTTATTACTTGCTAATATCCCTAAACCATCCCAAGCTGTTATGCCATTTGTAGTAACGAAGTAAACTATTCGTAGTGTTTGTTTGTCGAGTATTATTCTGGCATTTAAGTAGAAGTAATTAAGAGGATGTGATACCCGCATGTGTTGTCTCCGTCTTACAAGTGCGTAACATAACAAATTTTACGTTCAGCAGAACACGTGTAGCTCCGTTAGTTTAAAAATTAGAGTGAATTCACCTCTTATAAAATCGAAAGTTAAGATTATTATCTAGGCAACCTCATATGCTTTTTATTATATTTTGATTTTAACGCGAGTTATAAGTATTTTAAGATGTATACAAAATTTACAATTTTAAAATACTTATAACTCGCAATTAATATATGCGATAGTATATGTGATATGATAGTGATTCAGGACTGTCAATTTTAGATGAAGAAGATTAAATAGAAATGTCAAGTTAGCTGCATGACGACGATCGGTGAGGCTTTCCAAGGAAAAGAGGCGTTGGATTGGCGTGTAATCGTGCGGTGGACAGACTACATTTAATTTGTAAGCAGCTTGACGGAGGAATTTTCTTTGAATCCTTTCTATCATACTATGTGCGGAAGCAGTGGACGGGTCCCAGAGGACGGAACCATACACAAGGATGGGGCGGACTAGGGAGCAGAAAAGAGTTTTTAGAGGGGAGAGCAAGTGGAAGTCTGAAGAGACACGGTTTATGAAACCTAGTAGTTTAAGAGCTTTACAACATATTATCTGAATGTGCATATTAGGGCACAGGTTCCGTGTGAGAGTAAATCCTAAATCCTTTACATAATTATTACAGGTAGTTAAGGGGGTATTGTTTACGGAGTAAATATGCTCGATTACAGCATTAATACGACAAAAAGTCATTACTGAGCATTTAGTTATATTAAGAGCTAGACCCAAAGATTCACCCCACGCAACTAATCGCTGAAGGTCGTTTTGAAGAAGGTGACAGTCAGAGATGGATTTTATACGAAAATAGATTTTTATATCATCAGCAAAGATAAGAAGTTTGGCATGCTGGAGGACGGTGTCCGCTGAGTTTACGAATGGGGCAAAAAGAAGTGGAGAAAGAACAGCACCTTGTGGTACACCTGGGTAGGGGGTAAAGTGGTCCGAAGAGGTGGAATCAACAGTTACCCATTGGATCCTATTTGTAATGTAAGAGCGAAACCAGGAGAGTAGTGGTTCGCCAATTCCTATAGAGTCTAGAGCTGCCATAAGATGATTATAATCAACACGATCGAAAGCCTTGGAGAAATCCGTGTAGATTACATTTACTTGGCAGTTATCGCGAAAAGAATCATATATATATGAATGAAGACTAAGGTTACAAGTAATAGTTGATCTACCAGGGATCTACAGAGATCTCAGTTGATCTACCTACGCATCTTCCCACAGTTCAGAGGGACATAGCCATTCTTCAGCGGTAGTCGATAGGTCACGCAACCTACCCAACTCGAATCGTGGTCGGTATCCATGTAGTAATTCAAATGGAGTATGTCTTGTCACTTTGGATTCGCTGTTGTTGATCTGACGTTGCACCTCTGACAACGTGTCCCACTGGTCTTCCTCTCCTGCTTTTGAAATCAACATGGCCAATATAACGCTGTTTATCCTCTCAACTTGACCAGCAAACTAAGAAAGATAATTATTCATTTCTGCTTCAGCGTCTGAGCTAGACTGTATTGCAAACAATCTTCCTGAGACATCAAAAACATTGAGAAAAAGAACTTATATTAATTTAAACGAAAGCAATGCTAGCAGTAAGAGTTCTATAAATTATTATTTTAATTACCTACTTAAATAGCTTTATGCCTTTATAGATGACTAGCTGATCCATGCACTTCGTTTCCCGGCAACCAATAATTATTATTATAATAGCATCAAAACCCATGGCAACCATTAAAAAAAAAAATTTCCATCGGAAATCTCAAAATTCCTGTTTGAGCACCTCCCGGGGATGGTTCTCTCCCTTTTTAAATTAGCCTATCTTCTGCTCAGAGGTATAATCAGAGGTATCTATATATATATAAATATCTGATCCCGTTCACTTCGTCGCCCATTAAAATTGCCAACTCTATATGAATAATAATTCTACATATCACCATGGCAACCATTTATATACAAAACATTTTATCGGAAATTTCAAAATAATATATAATTGGTTGCCATGGTAATACGGAAATACACACCGACGAAAATCTCAAAATAATATATAATTAGTTGCCATGGTAATATGGAGACACACACGGACGGAAATCTCTAAATAATATATAAATGGTTGCCATGGTAACATGGACACACACACTGGCACACATACATTCATTTTTATATATATAGATATAATCAATTATAATTATTTTTTGATTATTTAATAATAATTATTGATATGTTGACTATTTTCTTTTAGCAAGCAGCAGTACTCAAATAACTCCTATTAAAATATATAAGCCTAATGTCAGAGTTGGAGATAATACCACAGTTTGCAGTAATGCCACAAATACAACACCAGCAAATTATTCCTCAACGGATGCTGAAACCTTAATTTGATAATATTGAAAAATCATAAAACAAAATGTAGGAAAGGTTTGGGAGGCTATGGGAATTTTTTTTTTGAGGGGGGGGGGGGCTTAGTCCCTAAAGCACCCCCCTATTTGTGCCTATGATGTACCACTAATTTGTTTTGTAAATATCAAGTAAAATATTGTTTGTATCAGTTATTATGTTATTTTTCAGATGTATGTATGAAGAACTTCAAAGGAACTGAAGTGGAATTTGAAGCAAACGTTAAAAATTGGTTTAAAAACGGTAGCCAACGTCAATCACGGCAAAAGCAATAACAATTTTATTTGTTTACATTTTTAGTTATTTACAGTATTAGGCCCAAAGTGTATAAAGTATATTAATTGTTTATTATATTATGTTTTTTTTAAATATTATTAATTTGTTATAACTATTACTTTATTTAATTTAAAACAAAATAAAATAAATATAATTCTATTAGTTATCAAACAAATATTTTTTAATTTTTATAACTAGATTAGAAAGAAAAAAGACTTGCATTTGATGTCAAGGAGGAACTTCTTACGGAATGTTCAAAGTGGATTAGCTGATCTATCACAAACAGGCACTCAAAGTATTGTGGAAGTGGAACCGTTAATACAAGCCCATAAACCACACCAAATAAATAGTTCTCTAAACTCTTTGAATATTATAAGTGATTTTACTCTACCGTCAGATCAATTCATTAATCGCGGTACTACAGAATGTAGTATTGATGATGGTATTCCTAATTATTTTAATATAAATCATTCTAATAAAACTGAAAAAACTTCGCTAGATACAAAACTTAGCAAATGGATTTTACAATTCCATGTTTCTCACAGTTGTGTGAATGCTCTGTTATTAATATTAATATCAGAAGGACATGATCTGCCCAGGACTACAAGGACTTTACTAAATACACCAAAAGCTAAGGATCATATATAAATATACATCCCGGATCTTATATTCATCTTGGTGTAGAATATATGATTATTAAGTTCTTAACAGTACATCTAGATTTGTTTGATAATGAAACCATAATTGAACTAGGAATGAATGTGGGTGGATTACCCATTACATCTAGTTCTAAGTCATGTCTTTGGCCTATTCTCATTTCTTTTGTAAATATAAAATATACCATGGTAAGTACAAAAAACCAACTTCAAGTCATGAGTACTTAAACCCTTTTATAAACGAAATGAAACACATTTTATCTAATGGAATACAAATTAAAAACAAAGTTTTGAGATTTAAGATTGTGCAAATTGTATGTGATGCCCCAGCAAAGTCATTCATTTTAAATGTAAAAGGCCATAATGCTTATCATGGGTGCAACTCTTGCACTGTCGAAGGAGATTTCATACATAATTGAATGGCTTATTTAGATTTAAATGCTCCTTTAAGAACAAATGATTCATTCCGTGGAAAAAAAGATGAATTTTACCATAAAGATGTAAGTCCTCTAGAAGAATTGCCTATTGATATTTCATCTGCAGTTGTTTTAGAGTACATGCATAATATTTGTTTAGGTCTCATGAAAAGGTTGTTAATATTTTGGATAAAAGGTAAAAAACCAGTTCGCTTTGAAAATTCTGAAACTGTTTCCGAAGAATTAAATAATATAAAGACATTTTTACCAACTGAATTTAATCGTTTGGCGAGGTCTTTAGAAGAGTGTGAATACTGAAAGCTACTGAATTTAGAACTTTTCTCATTTACACAGGGCCAATTGTTTCAAAAGCAAGATTGAAAAACAGTCTGTATAAACATTTTATGATTTTAAGTTGTGCTATCAGATTATTAATTTCTCCTAAAACATCCTATACATATAATAATGTTGCTAAAACGTTAATTAAACGATTTGTTAGTGAATATTCTACACGTTATGGAGAGGAATATGTAGGCTACAACGTACATGGGTTAATTCATGTTGCTGATTTTGTTTTGATGCATGGGAGTTTAGATACATTTTCTGCATTCAAATATGAAAACTATTTACAGTTTTTGAAAAAGAGTTGTAAAAATGCTAGATATCCACTTGAAGACACTTATAATCGTATAATGGAACACATTAATATTGATACTTCTACTGTTGCACCTAACTATCCAATTCTAAAAAATGAAATAAATTATGACCCTCTAGTTAATAAATGAAATAGATGAAACTTATTACAAAGAAATTATCTTAAACAATTATGTAATAAATTCAAAAAATGAAAAAGATAATTTTGTTTACATAAAAGACCATGGTTCAGTAAAAGTAATTAACATAATTCAATTCTCAAACTGCACAATTAAAATTGAAGTAATTAAATACAACATATCTCCTATGTTTAAAATCCTATTTCATCAGATATAATTAAAATGTATTATATACATGATATAATCCCATAACCTCCTTTAATATCAATTGATATAGAATCAATAAAATATAAGTGTTTTTCTTTTCCAATTAGTAATAATAAGTCCATAGCTATAGCATTGTTGCATACTACATAATATTATTTCCTATATTTTAATAAATTGTTTAGTTTATTGTTGTTTAGTTTTTTAATACCACTGTTGTAATAAAAAAATTGTAAAATATGATATTTAATATTAAATGTATTATGTACTTTTCTTTGTTTAACATATATATTTCTATACTTACATAATTTATATTGATGTATTATTTTTAAAATATAATACAGTTATTATTTGTTTTAAATAATGTTTATTTAAATTGAATGTAATATAATATCACAGAACGATATCTATAGTGTATGAGGCTTTTATAGTTATTTAGTTAGGGTAGTTAAATACCTATAGGTATATAGCTTTAGGTACCTACACTTATGAATATAATATTATATTGGTTTAGGAGTACCTACCTAGTATTTACTACAAAGTAAGTATTGTGAGAGGCCAAGGAACTGATAAGTCCTCTCCCACCATCAATAATATTAATTTTTTTATGTCGTTTCATGCAATGAATTATCAATAATTTATGATTATTGATTGAAGTGGTCTTATGTATTCATATTTCATATATAATATATAAATAATATATAATATATAATATATAGTAGCTACTTAGTACCTACGTTCACTTAATTATTTCAAACCTAATTTTATGTCTATATTCTACTGAGTGGTACTAATTTATTTTCAATCTCCCACTTCCATTAAAAGAGTCCTGCGTACGCCAATGTAAGGTAGTGTACCTACTGCTGATTTTAGATTTGGTATAGGTACCTAATAGGTATAATCATAGAACAATATAGAAGCGAAACTCGATCAGCTGATGGGTGAAGTGTTTACCTATGATCTGAAGTCCGAACAATGAAACTGTTTCCGTAACACTGACATGATGTTATACCCGTATTGAAAAACCGTTTCCGCTTAATTGGTAGGGTATTCTGCGCGGGGTCAGGTTGTTTCCACTGATTACTTTTATCATAGATTTCGTATGCCACGCCCCCCTGGAGGCCGTGTTCAAGGCTACAATCGCCCGATTCGGCCAATTCACAGAGTTTCATACCCCTGGTATAATATAAAGTGTACAATATTATTGTCGCAGATTTGAAACAATTTAAATGTTCGAGATTTGACATCTTTCACCAGCTCAATAGTGTCCCGGTAGGTTAGGCTTGTTGATAGGTAGGTAGGGGTAGCGAGATCGAATCCCGGATCGATGGTTGAAAATTGTGATAATTTGTGCAAGAATTTGTATAAAGTCCCGCGTATCTTTTGGATTTTTTCACAGAATTATTTATAATATTAAGTAGTGAAATCTGCGATTAGCATTTAAATTATAGAAATGCATTCCCTAACGCTTAACATAGATATCACGTAGTAGTTACATTGTGACGGTACTTCTATATACTTTTTGAGACATCACACAGATGAACTTCACAAAACTGGGCGTTAAGCGTCTGTGCGTTGTCTCAGAGTGGTCACTGAGAAAAAATTATAAACTTCTCATTTCACAGTGCGACTGTTATGTGATAGACAAGCCCGGATTAAGGGGGGGCCATGGCCCCCAGGCCTCGGTAATTGGAATTTATTTAGGGGCCTCAGATTTGTCTATTATTTTTTTCGTTATAGGATATACATAGCATAAATCACCTAAAAAAAAATCGATGATAAAATGATAAATCTGCTGAGTGCTGACATCGTTATTTTTAACTACCTATGTCAAAATATACCACTAAAGTGTATAATGTGTATATTACCTACCCGCATATTGCTACACATTTTATCAGTTATCGTTTGCCGTCGACCATCACACATCAATCGAACGGGAAAAATCTATTTTTATACACCAGTACACAACAACACAACACGTTATTATGATAACAACAAATTTGTTGTCTTCTGTTATCGTTATTCGTTTTGTCTTTTGTTTGAATATAATATTGTTTAATGTGTTAATTTTTGGACCTTCATTCTTTCTTCATATTTTAAAAATGAAAAGACATTTTGAAAGTGGTTGCTCTAAAAGAAAAAGAAAAGAAAAAAAACAACTTGAAGTAAATAAGTACAGAGGGTTAATGAGCAATTATGTTTTAAATTCAGGTAAATAATTTTATTTTTGTATATTGGTGTGAAAAGTCATAATGTAATTTAATAATAATACTACGAAAATATAAATTTCATGTTTCATGTAAAAAAGAAAAAATACTGTTTAGCTTACGCACAGATTTTTAAATGTTTTATTGGTTTTTAAAGAATTATTATTTATTATTGATGATGTCTTACATGTTATATTAACTTAGATATATTGTTTTATATTTATTTTAGGTATTGACAACCAAGTTCAAGGTGTGTCTGTACACAGTGAAACAGTTGTAACTGAACAAGATAAAATTACTAATAATACTAGTCAACCAAACCAATATAATTTAACGTTTATTGAAAATGTTCAAGGTGATATTCATTGGTGCAAATAGGTGTGGGCTTGGGGGGACTTAGTCCCTCCACATTTCTGCCAAGTCCCCCCAGTTCAAAAGCTAATAATTAGTACTGATCATATACAATTTTTAGAAGATATTATAGGAGGGGCTTTAGTCCCCCCAAAATAATTTGTCTATTTGCGCCTATGGTGATATTACTTAGCAATAAGTTGTTATACTTTAATAAAATATATTGATTTATTTTACTGTAGATATAGAACTTAGGATGACAAATATTTCTGATGTGGATTCTGACATGGTATTTGACAAGTATAAAATTAGTGATCCATACTACTGGCCTCAAAAAATTACTGACAGTTTCAGAGAACTTTGTATTCAAAAAGGACCTGAGTGTTTTCAAAATAAGAATGATGATTTCAAACACTCTGCTCGTATACACGGTATTTTATTTATATTATATAGTTTTATTTATCAAATAATAATTACAATTATTTTATTTTTGTATACTTAGATCACAAAAGGTTTTTTACGGCTTCCATGTTTAAACGAACTCTACCCAATGGAGAAATTGGTCATCGAAAGTGGGTAATGTACTCAATTAAACAAGGATCCATTTATTGTTTTGTGTGTAAATTGTTTTCAAGTAATTTCAATAGTCCTTTTGTTAGCAAAGGATTTGATAAATGGAAGAAACCTGAGAAAATATCAGAACATGAAAACAGTATTGATCATAGAAATGCATTTACAAAATGGTTATTACGTTTGAATTCTAATCATTCAATAAATAAAGTAATGGAACAAATAATATCAACTGAGACAAAATACTGGAATGATATTGTGATTCGTGTGATTTCTGTAATTAAATTTCTTACATCTAGAGGTTTATCATTAAGAGGTGATAATGAAGTATTTGGTGTTACTAACAATGGCAATTTTCTCGGTATATTGGAACTTATTTCTGAATTCGATCCATTTTTATAATCACACATAGAAAGGCACGGTAATAAAGGAAAAGGACATCCTTCGTATCTTTCTAAGACCATTTGCAATGAAATAATAATTTTATTACAAAATAATGTTATTAATTTTATATTAGCCCAAATAAAAGAAGCAAAATATTTTTCTGTTATCATGGATTCCACTCCAGACCAATCAAAAGTAGATCAGATGGCACTTGTGATTCGGTACTGCACATCGTCAAGTGTTCATGAAAGATTAGTTCAATTAAGTCCTATCAAAAGTCATACAGGTGAATCAATATTTGTTCTTTTAGAAGAATTTCTTGAAAAAGCTGAACTTAATATAGTAAATTGTCGCGGGCAGTCGTACGATAATGCCTCCAACATGAGTGGGAAATATAAAGGATTACAAGCTCATGTAAAAAATAAATGTGATTTGGCTGTTTATATACCCTGCACGGCTCACTCCCTGAATCTTGTTGGTGTTCATAGTGTTGATTGTTGTATAGAAGCAGTCAGTTTTTTTGGATTTCTACAATGTATATTCAATATTTTTAGTGGATCTACTCATAGATGGGACATTTTGACCAATACTTTAGATAAAAATGTGAAAGGCCGATTACTTGTACTGAAATCCCTTAGTCAAACTAGATGGTCCTGTCACTCGGATTCTTGTCAAGCACTTACTCATAATTACATAAAAATAATAAAAGCTTTAAAATGTATTAGTGAAAATAATAGTGAAAATGGAGACTCAAAAAGGGATGCTAAAATGCTTTTAAAACAAATTAAAAAAAAAGAAACTGCATATCTTTCTTTTTTATGGAATGATATATTGAATAGGTCTAACAAGACATCTATACATCTGCAAGACAGTTCTTGTGACCCGTTGAAAGCGTTGAATTTACTGAAATCGTTGAAAAATTACATTTTAAAATTACTAAACAGTAGTGTAGTTTATGAAAGTAAAGTTATTGAACTTGGTCCAGAAATCAATAGTCTTTACCATGATGAAAGAAGAAGAACATCAAAAAAAAATGTCAGTGGTTCAAATAATACTGTGTTGCAAGGTGGTGTTAAATTTAGAATTGAAACCCACAACATAATCATTGATAAATTTTGTTCAGAATTAGACCGACGAATTGAAGCCTACAAGTTTGTTTCAGACAATTTTTTATTTGTTACAATGTTGTGTGTTCCAATTGTTGACAAATTAATGAAGACAATAATATTGAACAAAGTATTGAAAACTTTATACTGACCTACAAGGAAGATGTAGATAGTTACATAAAAAATGAAATCAAACAGTTTCAAGAATATTTTTCCTTATGCAAACCATCAATTGAAGACCATGAACATTTTAGTATAATTGGTCTTTGGAAATGGTTTAATGAAAATGAATTAATTTATGTCTTTCCCAATTTATATATTGCACTTAAAATTTATTTAACTATACCAAGTTCAAATTGTTGAGCCGAAAAAGCTTTTTCAAAACTAAATAGAGTAAAGAACAAATACAGGTCAACATTAAAACAAGAAAATTTGACTGCGCTTATGATATTGGCATTAGAAAATGACATTCTCCAAACAATTGATAATGAAACAGTTATTAAAGAATTTTGTCAAACAAAAGCGAGGAAAAAAAACTTGCAATTATAAATTATAAATAAAATAATAATTATTCATCATTTATTACTATGTACTTATTTATATTTATTATAATAGGTAGGTATATCGTATATAAATAATATATTCGGTTTTTTTTTTGTACAGGGGCCGCATTTAAAACTTTGGCCCCTGGGCCTCACAATGTCTTAATCCGGGCTTGGTGATAGATATGTAATATGTAACTAGATTTTGCACATAGGGTCACAACGTTGTTACCAATTTAGAAAGCTTTGTTTTTTTGCGTGATTTTTTACTTGCTTTTGGTTGGATATACGTGAATATTGTTTCATTCTCATAACAGCAACATTTCCTTATAATCACGGACTAAGATATACAGGACTGGACACAAACATTTAATCATGTCCATAAAATGATAAAGAGTGGGCAGTGTACGGGGATAGGTACTTGATCTTGTCAACACTAATGCCATCTACTAAGCAATTATATATATATTATACATTTATTTAATAATATTATAAAAAATATTTTTATAGTACTATACATTAAATAAAGTTACCAGGCACGGCACTAGAATTTTTTTCCAGGGGGGAGGGGGCAGAGTGGGGCAAATATTTTTTTTACATGGGCTAAAATTGTTTCAACAAATGCTGAGGTTATTTAAATGAAATATAAATATTTTCGTACCTATCATGTAACATAATATAGCTATTAGCTATTTAGTACATACGTTTTATATTGTATGCTTTAAACGTCTAAACAGATAATATATACAAACTTTTGAATAGTTAAAAATGTTTTAAGAATAATGTCAAATATTTTTTTTGTACCTTATGTAATATGTAAGAAAATGTTTAATCACAGACTTTCAACAACTATATTCATAATTAAATGACTTTAAATGACTTAAATGACTTTAATATTACATACCTTTGTGAATGAACAATTATGTTTCTTTTACTTACCTACATTTCATAAATATAAATTAAAGGATGTGTTTAGTAATGAACAGATGAATTTGTTTCAATCATCTTTAATGCAATGATTTGGGATTGGGATACGTTTATTTGTTTATTTTCATCAAGTAATTAGTACTCACTACTCAATAAAGGTAATAATATCACTAATCACTAGGTCCTATTTTAGTTACGTTTTCTATTTGAATCTCAGTTACCTGTTTTTAATATAAAGGTTCTAGTCATTCTGGATCAAGGTTTTTTATTTCTTGTAGATCCTTTAACTGTTGACAATCATCTGAATCTGATGAATGATAATCAGTACCAACACTACTGTCAAAATTGCTTTGTACTTCCCATTCCTCATTTTCTGTTGCATCGACTTTAAGTTTTTTATTTGTTGTGGTTTCTGTCTCTGCCTTTATTGCATATGAACTTGGTCCAAAAAACGAATCAATTTTTCTCACTTTACTACTGTCTTATAAGTAATATAAATCAAACAAAAACAATTTTTTTAAAAAGCACACGACGAATTAACGTTAACGCACACGAGTACACGACACTCAAATACACTGATGTCTTATTCAGTATACACTGTGTAGTGTGTAAGCGTATACGTATCGAATATACACATAAGAAATAATTCTAAAATTACGTCATGTAATAATCTAATAAAATCTCCCAGATGCTTTAAAAATAAAACACAATAATAATCGGTTGCATATAACAAATATTATACAATCATAGGATTATAAAATGTAATAATCTATTTTTAATATTATTATTTATTTTATACCTATTTAAAAATAGACTGTAAGTCAGGCGTTACATGTTGACGCATTGATATGCCGCGTTGCATGCCCGTATAAAATATTAATATTATTACATATTTATATCAGTTTTTATAACGGCAAAAACCTAATACACAAGTTTTAGAAAATACAAAAGTATTTCATAAATTAAAAATTTTTAAAAACTAAAAAGCCAAAAAGGAATATTTCATAAATTCTTTGATGTGGCTTTTATTTAAATAATATATTGTGACTTTATTATATCGTACATATTTTTCAGTGGGGGGGCTGGCGAGGGGGCTGACCTGTTTTCTGGGGGTCTAGAGCCCCACCTTGCCACCCCTTGGCGCCGTGCGTGAAAGTGGCTACTGTGAGACTCGGGGAGCCTATATAGTGCTTACTATAAAATATTACGAATATTTTTAAATCCAAATAATTGTAAATTGTAGGTACTATAATAACTAGGTAATGTACTAATGTACTAATGTACTATGTAAGTCTGTAACTTATGTCAAATTAAATTAAATTAAATTTGTAATGCTTAAACCACAGGATTATTTCTATTTTCATTCTGTGACGTAAGTTGTTACATCTGTAACTACCTGTTACATTTTCAATTTTGGAACATTGCCAAATAGGTATTTAAATAGACTTACAACAATATTACAATACAACTCTAATTCACATTTAACTAATAGGTTTTGTATTTAATAATTTCAAATATAACATAATTTTAATTATGAAGATTGAAGTTTTGAGACCTTTTTTTTGTAAGAGCTATTTTTCTTTAATTTTCTATTATGAGTTATAGTATACTGCTATATTCTCATAACAATGTAATTTTGGAAAATAACTGCCATAATTTCAGATTTATGCTCAAAACAGAAATTTAAGCATTTCTGGATAATTTTCTATAACGTAATCAACAGTATTATTGAAAACATTGGACGTGGTAACAAATTTATTCAATCCTTCTTCAATGACTGATGTCAATTTAAATAATTTAAAATTGGGATGCACAAGAAAACCCTTAGATTTTATATTTGTAAGTGAAGCCTGTGATTGTGTACCTGTTCCTATAAGAATATGATCGATATTTTATTAGATATATAAATTTAGATTTTAAATATTAGTAAATCATTTTACCTTTTAAAGCCAATAAACATTTATCACATTTTGTATATTTTTTTACTATTCTACATAAGTATCCGCATAATATGTTATAAATTACACAGTCCTTAGCAGTTGATTGTATTTCAGTACTATAATTATGATCTTGTAATAAGACATTATCTATAGAATCCCGATTTTCTTCTTATACAAGTGAATCTAATATTTCTTTTAATTTATTAATTATTACTTGTCTTTCTGACTGTCACATTGAATATTACTTTTAGATCACTATATGTCACTTTAGGTGAATTAGAATCCAAAATTTGACAGTTACCCGTTTTGGGTGGCTTCAATATAGAATGAATATAGATGGAAAGCAATTTATAAACTTAAAGAAATGTTGGTGTTGTTGGATGCTCATTTAGGCCAAGTAGTTTGTCCAACAGTTCCAAAAAATTGCTAAAAACCATGATAAATATAAAATCAATGATTTATTACACTATAATAATAGTAGTATATTTCCCAGAATTACCACTATATGGTCTTGGTTCATTTTATTGGTAAGAACATATTTGAAACCACAATCATTTAATAAATATTTGGATAATTCAAGAGTTGATTTAATTGTTACACGGAGCCCTTCAGACGTACTTCTAGTTAAAAATTCATCTTGTGTAATATTTTTACTGTCAAAATAACTTTCCCATTCATCAAGCCAATTTAGACTGTCTTCTAAAACCTTTAAATTAAAATAATAATGACTACCTACCTACCTATGTTTATGCTGTTTAAAATTAAGAAATTAAAATATAAATATATTTATAAATTTTTAATATTTAATCATACTTTAAAATCTGAACCATTATTTTTATCCTTTCACTTGGGAATTTCTGGTTACGATTTTTATTAGTATTTTTATCAAGTAACGATTTATTTTATATGAATTTTTCATCAAATAGATTTTAATTCAATTTCATTTTTTTTTATAAGGTTTGCATTTTTTTTATCAAATATAGATATTTTTTATTAATTTTGGATCTTTTTATTAATTTTCTTTTATTCAGCAGAATTTTTTAATATTTTAATTCAATAAAAATCAGTGTGATGAAAAATCAATAACAAAAATGTAATAAAAAATATGTTAAAAAATCGACAAGAAACCATTTTTTATGAAGTACGAACTTTTTGTTAAAAATGCATTTTTTTGGTTAATTTTGTATAATATACAGATTTTTTTGTAGATTTTTTATCAAACAGAATTTTTTTATAATTACATTTTATTAAAGTAAAGTTAAAAATATTAATAAAAATCGTGTTTCTTAAAAAATCAATAAAAAATCTGTTGAAAATTTTATTTATCAAAAATCGACTTCTATTAATTTTGAATAATATACCTACAGATATTTCATTGATTTTTTATCAAACAGAATTTTAATAAATTTTAATTTAATAAGGATTTGTTGTAAAACTTATCGAAAAAATGTTATTAATATTTTGTAAATTATAGATCTTTTAAATTATGATTTTTTTATTATTCTTTGATAACGCGCGTGGGGTAAATAATGACCCAAGACAAGTTTACTATCGCAATACCATCGTTATCTTAAAAGATATCACTTAATGACTTCATATACCTTCCTAAATTTAGTTTGTCAATAGTTATCAAATAATTCCACCATTATTTTGTCATTAGTGTCGCCGCTACGGTCAGCCGTTACAGGTGAAACCCGAATCCGGCAATTATTTACCCCACGCGCGTAGTTGTGTTATGGTTTTTGTATTAGTTCGTAGTTCGTATTAGTAGTATTACAGTTTAGTTTTACAGTACGCACGTGTTGTTCGTTATTTGCATTAGACATGGATGATTTTGAAAAAAGACGTATTGAGTTCTATTTAGAAGAAACTGACCAAATTATTGAAGTTTAGGGAGGTGAATCTAGTGGTGACGATCGTTGAAAATGATAATCAATCTGACCATGATACCGACTCGGATCAATCTGTCTATGATTTAGAATACGATCATGAACGTGATGAAATAATGGTAAACGAGAAGGACTTCGACAACAGTTATAATGAATCAGATGATGATGTCCCTTTGAGTATGAGAGTTAAATATTTCGTTGGCAAAGATGGTACCAAATGGTTTCGTAAGAAACCTAATCAAAATATTCGCACTATTCAACAAAATTTAGTAACTGAAAAATCTGGCGTAAAAGGTGTGGCCAAAAATGCGAAATCAGAAATAGAATCTTGGGAAATATTTTTTCCAATCCAATAATTGAAACAATTGTAAAATGTACAAATATATATATCGCTAAAGTCCGTTCTAACTTTGCTCGAGATCGCGATGCCTTGGATACCAACAATCGTGAAATAAAAACACTAATCGGTTGCTTGTACATTATAGGTAATTATAACATATTTATCCTAACATTATAATTATTAATATTAATAATATTTGTGATAATTCGTATTTTCCTAGGACAAAAGTTTTACTTGTAATAATTTGTGTTTAGGCGCTATCAAAGGTGGAAATCGAAGTACATTAGATTTGTGGAAAACTGACGGACTCTGAGCTGAATTGTTACCATGTGTGATGTCCGAAAAGCGTTTTCAATTTTTACTAAGATGTATTCGTTTTGATGATATTCGTGGTAGAGATGAAAGAACTAAGGTGGATAAAATAACACACATAAGGTGGGTATTTGAACATTTTGTTGATAATTGTAAGAACGCATATTCAGTTTCGGAATATATAACAATCGATGAAAAACTACAAGCTTTTCGAGGCCGTTGTAGTTTTAAAATGTATATTCCTAACAAACCAGCGAAATATGGTATTAAAATTTTTGCTGTATGTGATGCCATAAATGTCTATACAAGTAACTTGGAGATATACGCTGGAGTTCAGCCAAGTGGTCCATTCAAACTTGATAACTCAGCATCAAGTGTAGTGAAACGGTTAGTACAACCAATTAGAAATACTGGACGCAATATTACAACTGATAATTGGTTCACTAGTGTACCACTTGCAATTGACCTATTCAATAATTACAAACTTACTCTAGTAGGAACAATTCGAAAAAACAAACGACAGCTTCCAATTGAATTTACATCTACAAAAAGTCGTCCTATTTACACGTCTTATTTTGGTTTTAGTGAAAATAAAGTTACAATCGTCTCATATACCTACCCCTAAAAAAAATAAAATTGTTTTGCTATTGTCTACTATGCATCACAGCTCAACGATTGATGAAAGCACAAAAGAAATAAAAAAACCAGAAATAATCACTTTTTATAACTGCACCAAAGGTGCAGTAGACACCATGGACAAAAAAACCGAAAATTATACAGTTGCCCGAAAAAGTTGTCGATGGCCACTAACTGTATTTTATTCAATACTGAATATTGCTGGACTTAATTCACAAATAATCTTTCAAGAAAATACAAATATTAAAATGTCACGCCTAAATTTCTTGAAAACTTTGTCTCGACAATTGATGGAAGAACAGTTAAAATATCGCTTGACAATAGATGTATTGCCCAAGACCATTAAGTTAAGACTAAAACAATACGGTACGAAAACTAATGAAGCTGCTGGTACCAGTCAGCGAGTTCGAGCATCAGGGAGATGTGCATTTTGTGAAAGGGCCAAAGATAGGAAAAGCAATTTGTGGCTACACAAACCAGTTTGTACGAACTTTGCGAGATTAATTTGTCGTGATCATATAATAGAAACATTTACCGGATTGTTTTATAGATATGTAATAAAAAAACCAATTTAATTTAATAATTTTAGTTTTTGTTAGTTTAAAATTTTCAAAATTCTTGCTGTTATCTCGACATTCACCGGTGATGAAAAGATGGTTGAATGAAAAATCGTTTCGAAATCATAAAACTATATACCTTAGTCATGATTTTTTAAACGAATTTATTAAGTTATTAACTGATGATGTAAAGAAATAATTATAAAATATGCCACACATGCTGGTATATACTCTGTTATGGCAGATAGCACCCTGGATATTTCACGAAGTGATCAATTGTTAGTTTGTGTACTTTACATAGATACCTAAGGGGATGTATCAAAAAGTCTATTAGAAGTATGCCAGGCAAAAGATAAAACAAATTTTACGGAAAAAATGTATGAAGTTTTGGCTGAAAATAGTTTACCTGTAGATAATATTGCTTTCTAATCTTATGATTATGCTAGTAGTATGTCAGGTAGAATAAATGGAACACATATGATTCTTTTCATACCATGCCAAGCTCACAGATTAAACATATTTCTTGTGCATAGTTGTGATGCTAGTATTTTAAGATGTCATTTTTTTTCTACACTTCTACACTATACGTTTTTTTCTCAGCTAGCACTAAAAGACATAAACATCTTAACCCTTAACTTGGCAAGCATCAAAATATTAGAATGAAAATTTGAAAGTAGATATTTTTAAACTAATTTATGGCCGCTGAATTCAAAAATGTTATCAAAAAAAATTTTGGACTTGAAAGTTCAAAGTTATCAATTGTATCTTAAAAGATACATTGCCAGAAATCGATATTGTAGTTCCTGTATCTTTAAGGATACATTGCCAAGATAAGGTTATTATTTTCATGTATACGTATATAGCGAATAAATCAATATTTTAATTTTATTCATCTAATTTTATTATTCTAAATTTAGATTTATAGTTTTTTTAATCTTAATTAGTACGAGAAATAACCTATTTCTTATCATATTATTTAAAATAGATTTGAAATATTTTCATAATTTCAATTAATAATTAATAACGGTTGATTGAGACCACTATAGGAACTATTTATTGTGTTTAAAAATTATTCAGGTCATCCTTTTGACTTAGGTAATATTATAAAAATGTCTGTAAAATTAAAAACAATATATAAATTTAAAATTAAAATTAAAATTTTCCATGTCCTCTGGAAACTTGATATATAATATATAGGTATATTAATATTAATACAATTTAAAAAATATTTAAAATAACAAAATTAATTAAAATAAAATAACTTTTAACAGAAAACATTCAATATAATATAATACTTATTTAACTTATTTTTGCTCATGAAAACTTTTAAAACAATTTCTTTTTGTTGTGATGCATAGTCTCGAATCACACTTGTCACATGAAAATGTTGTTTGACCAATCTTGCACATTCTGCATCTTCCTTTTATGCCGACAATAGGTATATGGTCATAACGGTCAAGTCTAACATCATCTATTGGTCGTGGTACAATTTTCTTTTTATCTTTATATTCTCTGGTATACACATTTCTTTAGATTTTCTCCCAACTTTTGGCTTGTTTTTAGAAGTCAGAGCAATCGCAACATTTATTCTAAATTCTTTTAGGCACATAACCTTTTTTTCTTTTAATTCCACGCAGTCCTTACGATATTGGAGCCAAGCATTATTGACACACATATCTAACAATTGGGAAAAAATATTTAAATACCACTTATGTGTTTTCATGTTCGTGCAATAAATTGCAATAAGCATATCAGCGAGGTCAACACCACCCATGTGCGAATTATAATGTTTTACAATTTGAGGCATAGACACATCTACTCTAGACTTCGTAGTTTTATTATATCTTCTTGTAGTTGACAATGGATGTACTCCAACATAACTACTCGCTAAACAAACAGATTTATTGTCAAACCATTTGACAACCATGACTTTTTTTTTCCTATCACATTTTGCAGAGTAACTTCCTCGACCTTTTTTTTTTTAACTTTTTTTCGTCTAATAGTGGGCAATTTCTCAGGCGATTTTGCTGTACTGTACCTAGACTAAGAATACCATATTTTTTTCTCAAGTGATGAATAAGTTCCGGTGATGTAAAGAAGTTGTCATAGTATATAACTGAAAGAGGTTTTCTTGGTATCGTGGAAGCTAGAACAAGAATTACCTTTCCACCCAAACCAAAATATTTGTTTTCATATTCAGTAAATTGAATATCAGCAAATGTGCTTTCTCCACCATATGGCAATATGTCAAATACTTGACCATTAATTCCAGCCCTTATAAAAAACTTAAAGCCCCACTTTTTGGGTTTGGACTTAATATACTGCCTACGAGAACCAGCTTTGGTTCCTTTTTAGGGAATCATCATTTCATCAATTGAATAACGGTTTCCTTCTTCTTGAATTAAACAATTACGACGTATTTTATTAAGAAATGGCCGGATTTTATAAAATCTATCATTGGGGTCATATTCATCGTTGTTTTGAAAATGAAGTGAACGTAATATTTTTTGATACTTTTTAAGAGGCATTGATAAAAGTAAATAACATATCACATCATCTTCCTCAAGGTTTCCACCAGCTGCCTTTAAACTTCTTACCATTTCATCAAATAATAAAAAAAAATCTTGTAACGGTTCATTATCTTTAAATTTTAACATCAAATTCTTTCGTAAAAACAACCTACTTGAAATGCCTTTGCGTTCAAACGTTGACAACAATTTATCAAACTTCTCTTTGGCGCTTTTACCATCGCGTACATATCCCAAGTGACTATCACCAACACATTGAACAAGAATTGATTTAGCCTTTCGATCATCTTTGTCAAAATCTTGCCCTTCAACTTGCTTACTTGGTTTACCTTCAGTTATGCAATATAGCACTCCATGCTCTTCTAGTATTGTTTCCAACCAAAATCTCCATGTAGTAAACCCAAAAGCTATAGTATTGTTTTAAATAAAATAATATAAATAAATATATTATACATACAGTATAATTTATTTGTAGTAATGTAGGTATTAATACGGAATATATATTAAGCCTAAATAACAGGAAACGTAGGCCAAAGGCGAAAACAACAAGTTGTTATAGCTAGTCACACATTAATGAAATTCAGCAATGTTAGGGATGTATTAATACCCACAGCTATAATATGATATTAAACAATATCATGTAGATATTATACATTTAGTATAATTTATAATAGGTAATGTAGGCATATAACAGGAAGTGTAGATCAGAGGTGAAAACAACAAGTTGTTTTACCTAGTTCCACAATAATGCAATTCGACATTACTAGGGAAGTAATATTAGAATATAGCTATCACGCCACTAGTACGTCATTGTTAGAACCCACATAAATACGGGTAGAGCGCCTACCATTACTCAGAAGATAGTCAGCCCTCGTCGTAGGTCTAACAAGCTTACGACAGTGCTTATAATTATTGTGTATTTGAATTTGTAATAATAAAGTGTTAAATTATTGTTATCGTTAAAAAGTCTAAAAGTGTTTATAATTATCACCTATCTTTCTCATCCACGACTCAAGACAACGACGAACGTGCGACGTCGTTAAATAATTATTGTATTAGTGTTCAACGTGTCCTGCACGGCGATCACTACATCCAGTTTCCAAAGTCACTCCCATTAAATGGAGTAATCCATATCTATCTTCTTTTCTAGCCATTCTTTTTATCCAAATAAATCCAAATAAATTCTATTCTTTGACCAACAGCGTTCCTGGGCCCATAACCTGTTGAATTCGCTGAATAGAAATTTAATTCAAATAAAAGAATTCTATTTAATAGATATAATAAACTTATATTGAAGCGTAAATAAATCAAAAAGACATGTGTCTAAGTCTAAGCGAGTAACCACAATGTACTAACTAAGAAACAGTACTTATGATAATAAAACAACAACAATAATAGTAATAATAATAATAATGATAACATTGATAACATACATAATAAATTTTGATATTTGATAGTGAGATTACTATAGGAATTCAACACTAAAGAGGGTTTGTTTTGTATTATTATTCCCAATTCAACTGTCAAAGAGCATTATACAATAGAAAAATCCTTATCCTTATTGAAATATCCTATGGAGAACCTCTCATATTTGTATTAAGGAAAACTTAGTATTAAAGTGGCAAAATTAAAATATGTACTTGAATTGGCTGCAAAATATGTTCATTCTCAACAATTATGGTTTTATACTTTTATGAACACTTTGAAGAAACTGAAAAATGAAACCAACCATGATACAGTTTATCAGACTATGAATATTAAAAAATTAAACTTAAAATTTTCAATTTTATATGAAATACTTAAATTCTGACTTCAAAATATTATTTTCGATTTTTTATTATTTCCTACTGTAATATGTGATAATGCAATACATTTTACCAAAATATTTTATTTCAGTTCATGTTCTATACTCTCCTCGCCGAGACAACACGCCGATTCTACGCATGCTGACTGACGGCTGCTCGCTCGCCGAGGCTCTATTTCCCCTTTCAAGATGCCTGGTCGTCGCAACAATTTATAGGCGACCGACGCCGATGCTAGCGACTCCTGTCGGCAGTAGCGTCCTGCCGCTGGCAGATATGGGTGAGTGGACATGAGGAGATGCGCAGAACGAACCGATTTTCGTTGGGCAGCGACGTTTCCTCTCTGCAAACAGAGTATATAAACTATATTTATATGTTATTACTTTTTAAGGTATTGTTTAAAATAGAAAGAAAGGTATCTTATTATTTTGTTACTATATTTTTTGTTGGTTTTTTTATTTGTATGAAATTAATATTTTTTTATTGTTATTATTACTTAAGTATTATAAATTATAATATAATATAAGGAAGGTAATAAATCAGTAATAAACTAAGATACAAATGATTTATTTTGCTGATTTAAGACATAATTTACAAAACAAAAATAATATGTTTTTCTGTATAAAATGTTTTTTATACAAAATTTTATGTCAGATATGTCCTTATTTAAATACTATTCCTTATTTTAATGTTAAATATGTTGATTAATAATTATAAATAAGAATAACATTGAAAATGCAACTTATATAGGATGAATAAATAAATTACTTAAGTAATAATATAAAATATAATATACTTAGGCACAACAACAAGATAAATCCATGCTCCCCTCAACTTTGGTAAACAAATAATACCCCAAAAAAACTTCTTTATTCAAAGCTTACATCATTGTGTATAATTAGTAATTACCTATACAAAGAATAATAAACAAAATATGACAAAATTAATTTTAGCAAGTATTTAGTCACTAAAAAATAATTTTCTCTGTCCTGAAAAACTTCAAAAAGTGGATTTTTCTGGTTGTTGCAACAAGCCCTTCAATTATAATCATGCAGTCACAAGTCACACATGAAAAGCGTGCTCTATCGATGACCGTTCTACATGGAAGGTGAAATACGTTCTACGGTGCTTATAGTGTTACGTGGAAATGAAACAAAAGTAAAATCGCAAAAGGATAATTCAAAATACAAAGCAATGCGCACAAAAAATAAAACGTAAAAAAGCGTGAAAATGTAATGCAATGCTCCTGATACATTGTTACAATAGCATTTGAAAAATATTAAAAATACATAGGCACAATTTTTTTATAAGCATTTAAACAATAAGCAACAAAAATCTTTTATCAAGTGGTCAAAGTCTAGTTCGTTTGTGTTGCGGTTCTCAATACACAGTATGGACACGGCGTTAAGTTTTTCTTCCAGTAAATTGGCTCGTTAATATATTTGTATTTTTTTGGCGCGGAAAATGACCGGTTCAACCCCCCCCCCCTCCCCCAGGAAAAATTGATATTATTGATGAATTTCTTATTATTAATAATCCGTGTAAACACAAACATATGTCATAATATGACTATTGAGTATACAGTATACTTTACCATCAACGAAAAAAGATATCATAACGAAATTGTGGGTGCCGTATATAAATCAAAATAGACATTTGATCGTACACAGTCAGTTAGTTGCGTGCAGACATAAATACATATTAATATTGTCATTATCTCGACTGACTCGATCGGACAACGGAGTAAAAGCCGATAACGTCATAATCGTTGGATTTCAGGTGAACGACAATAATACGGTGAAATGGATTCTATTTTTATAGCACTACCTATCGTAAATGACCATGTTAAACATTTTCGTTAAATAATATTATGACATTTTCGTTCATTCTATTCTATTCTGCCCAGGGGTGGATAGGCCCATTGGGAAAAAGGGATTTTCCCTGTAGGCCTCCATCTATGTTTATGTTGGGAGGCCAACTCGTGTCTACACATTGTTTTTTTGCAGAATAAAATATTCACCAAATAAGAATAGATTAAATTTAACACAACGTCGTCTCAGACTGAAAAGGTTCTAACGTGATTTATGTAATTGTTTAGGGGAACTTTTTTAAGTTGGATATTCAACTTTTTTCACCATAAATACTAAATCGTGAAAATGTTATGCAATATCAAGAAAGTTCCGAAGAACACAAATTAACTTGCAATTGGTTTTTCCTCAATTATTGATCGAGTTAATTATAAAAAAACCAAAATATTAGTTTTAGAATTGAAAGGTTTTAAGTGTAGAACTTTTTCATTCTGATTTAAATCATTTTTTCTGTGCAGTATAAGAAGTGTAATGATGGCCGTACATTTTTGATGGAAAGAAATTACATCTTGGCACTTCGATGTAAATTTCTTCGAGAAATGTGTCCGTTGCGTGAGATGAAGGATGATCGCCATAACGTTTATATTGACGAGGTTAACCTAATTGAAAGATTGAAAGTTCCAACAGGAAAAGGAGGTAGGCTTATCGTGTGTCATGCTGGATGTGCTCGTTACGGCTTTATTCAAAGGTCCAAACTAGTATTCCGTACCATTACAGGCAATATCGCTGACTACCACAGTCAAATGAATGCTAAAGTCAAAATCAAAAAAGATTAAAATTAAATACAGATTTTTTATAAAATATAGATTTTTTTAAGAATTTTTTTAATAAATATAGGTTTTTTAATAGTTTACAATCAAATATAGTTTTTTTATTGATTTTTTTTTTCAAATACAGATATATGATTTTTTAAAGAATTTTTTATAAAATATAGATTTTTTTAATAAATACACATTTTTTAATGATTTTTTTGAATAATTTATTATCAAATATAGTTTTTTATTAATTTTTTTTTATCTAATACTGATTAGATAGAATATGATTTTTTAAGCATTTTTTTGTAAAATATAGATTATTTTTTAAAGATTTTTTCAATAAATACTGATTTTTTTAATAAATACACATTTTTTATTGATTTTTTAAAGAATTTTTTATAAAATATAGATTTTTTTAAGATTTTTTTTATAAATATAAGTTTTTTTATTGATTTTTTAAAGATTTTATTAATAAATACAGATTTTTTATTGATTTTTTAATGATTTTTTATTGATTTTTTTAAGATTTTTTTAAAAGGTTATTATCAAATATATTTTTTTATTAATTTTTTTATCAAATACAGATTTTTTTAATAATTTTTTAAAAAATGTTCCATAAAATATAGATTTTTTTAATAAACAGGTTTTTTATTGATTTTTTAAGATTTTTTTAATAAATAAAGTTTTTTATTGATTTTTATATAAATACACATTTTTTAATGATTTTTTTGAATAGTTTATTATCAAATATAGTTTTTTATTAATTTTTTTTTATCTAATACAGATTTTTTAAGCATTTTTTATAAAATATAGATTATTTTTTAAAGATTTTTTCAATAAATACAGTTTTTTAAAGAATTTTTTATAAAATATAGATTTAATCGAGCGAAATGCAGTATCCTGATTTGGAGTTTTGTGACGTTATGGCTTCCAATATTTATGATAAAGGTACTTTACGTAAATGTAAACAAGAGTATAAGGATAATATTTTAGGGATAACTAAAAACGATGCTTTGACCTCACTAATTGAATTGAAACATACGTCACTTTCTGGGATTATACAAAAAATAAGTGCGGTTAAGTTTTTTGCACATTATTGGTCACAACATCAGCTAATTTTTTATAATACAGCAAGAAAAAATTCGTATAGTCTTTTATGTATAAATGCTACTGGCAGTATAATAAAAAATTTGCATCGTTCTTCAATGAATTTATTATCAAGCCACATATTTTTGTAGAAGCTGTTCTCAACAACAGCTACTGCCAACTTCCAGTAACTCAAATGGTGAGTGAAAAACAAGACACATTAAGTATTTACTTTTGGTTAGGACAATGGATACGCGATGGAGCATTAATACCTCATGAAGTAGTAGGTATCTGATTACTCTAAAAAATTTTAGGACCAATGTAACGGAATTTCCCGCCATGAGTATAATGAACGTTGTTTTAAAATAATTAATAATAATTGTTGTAACATAGATTTGTAACTAGAGTTACAACTAAGAGTTGTAACCTCAATGTTATATTTGAATTGACATTTCTCATTTAATTAAAATAGTTTACCGTTGGAAGTGTTTTTTAGAAAAACATAAATATAGATTAAAAGAATTTTATGTTCGCCTATTGATTGGATCAGAAACGATGAAAGAATTTGAAGATA
>NC_042493.1:35386698-35386912 GCF_005508785.2 Acyrthosiphon pisum | reverse complement strand
TCTTAATCAATATTTTAACTGTAGCAATGAGTGAAACCGAAGGCGTTTTTAAAACTAAAAATGGAATAGACGAAAATCCTTCTGAAGTATCTCGAAAAACTTTATTGGATCAAATAAAAGGAGCAGATTGCATCATTGTAAGTAATATTATCCAGTCAAATGAGTTCAATGATGATACAGATAACTGTAAAATATTAGATGGTGAAACTAGTGA
>NC_042493.1:35378845-35386598 GCF_005508785.2 Acyrthosiphon pisum | reverse complement strand
TTAAAAGTATGTTATTATACAATGTGTTTTTGTTTTTCCAGTCAATTAAAAATGTGTTTATTTATTTAAGTTTTGAGCAATATTTGTTTTAACTGTCATGATTTTGTTATTTTTTTTTATGCAATTAAAAATGCATGGGCATTATAGTGATTCGACACGATTCAGGTAATTTTAAATTTTTAAGTGCAGTAAAAGAATATTTTAATATTTGTTTAGATAATTAAGTAAATGACTGTTTTTAATTAAAAATTAACAAATACATACTCTTTAACTTTGAGCTTAAAGCATTTTAATATGAAATGGTTCAAATTATATCGTCCATATGTATATCTATTTTGATACAACCTGATACTTCACGTATGCTACAATTTATAAAACGTATTTTAAGCATTTCGATATAATGATTAATGAATGATTATTTATTTCACTATAGATCATAGATCTTATTGTGAGCCTGTATTGCATTAAATTGTGTTTATATTTTAATTTTAATTGTAAAATCTATATTATTATATCAAACTTTAAACAAAACGTAATGTAAAAAATGATTAAAAAAACTATGGGGTTGATAAAATGTATTTTACATACCTACCAAGAATATAAATGTAAAATTTAATTTCTTATGTTTATATTTATTGGATAGAAATGGACGGTAGAGGTGGATAGCCGGTACAGCGAGGTACAGATAATTACCGATAGGTGGGTATGCGTTAATTGTTTTAGAGGAAAATAAATAGTATCATCTGAAACAGCAGAAGTGTAAATTTAGTTTTTTAACTATATTACATTTTTATGGAGTTGTTATAGTTGTTGCAGTACAGTACCCAATATAATATTTATCCTAAGCAATTAATTTACTCTTCATAATATTTTAAAGGCTGTACGAGACCATTGTTAACATAATAAATAATTGCAAAGATGATACAGCTGCAGGTATTGACATGATAACAATAAAATTATTAAAATGTATTTCCGAACTTATAGTGAACCCACTAGTATATATATATAACTTATGTATACAGCAAAGTATTTTTCCAGACAATCTTAAAGTAGCAGTTATTAAACCAATTTTTAAAGCTGGAGACCGCAAAAATCTAAATAATTATAGACCAATATCCTTACTTAGTAATTTTGCCAAAATACTTGAAAAAATAATTAAAATTAGACTAATTTCATTCCTAGAGAAAAACAAACTGTTATCTAAAAATCAATATGGATTTAGACCAGGTATTGGCACAGAGGATGCTCTATTTAGTACGACCCAATTTATTTTTAATGAGTTAGACAACAGTAACAAGGTGATTGCTATATTCTTGGACCTAAAAAAAGCATTTGACACTGTGAACCACAAAATTTTATTTCACTTATTACCCACTTTTGGGAATTAATTATCTTAGCTTAAAATGGTTTGAAAGTTACTTGTTCGATCGAAAACAAATGGTTGTAATAAATAATATAATAGGTCATGACGGTGTCGTAGAATACGGAGTCCCCCAGGGTAGTGTATTAGGTCCAATTTTATTTTTATTATATATAAACTTGGTTAGTGATTTAAGTCTTGATGGATTAGTTGTTTCATATGCTGACGATACATGCCTACTTTTTTCCGATAAGTCGTGGGATGGGGCTCATGAAAAAGTGACTGCTGGGTTAAGTAAAGTTTATCCATGTCTATGTGACAGAACTTTAACACTCAACGAAGAAAAAACTATGTTTATGACTTTTTCAATTTATAAAAGTTTTCCAAATCTTAAACCTATAACAATTCATAGATGCGTTGATGGTAACAGTTGTAATAACATAAATAAATGTTTTGCTATCAAAGAAGTTACTAGTACTCGATATTTAGGTATCATATTTGATAAAAACTTAAGATGGAATCTTCACATTCAAAACCTAGTTGGAAAGTTACGCTCTATTACCTATAGATTCTACAAGTTAAGGGGTTTAGTTCCCAAGCAAACAATGCGGGTTATTTATTTTGCTCTATACCAATCGATATTACAATATGGTATGTTAGTATGGGGTGGATTAAGTGATACTGTCTTAAACAAATTGCAAGTTAACCAGAATAACATTATAAGAATTTGCCTAAACAAGTACTCTCTGCAAGGTTCTACGAATCAAAATTACAAGGAACTGGGTGTTTTACCAACCAAATTTCTATATAAAAAAATTGCCATTTTGTTCACTCTAAAAAGGTTCACTCAAGATAAAGATAATAAATTGTTAGAAGGTAAAAGAGAAATAACAAGGTATAATATACCTGTCAAATATTCGAATAAATCATTTGGTCAATCTTTCGTAAATTATTTGGGCCCAGTGTATTTTAACGGTATGCCATGTCAATATAAAAAAAATATTCACTGTTCCAAAATTAATGTTAAAAAAATTGTTTATCATTGGCTATTTTCTCAATTAACCTAACTCTTTCTAATCCTTTGCTATATTTTATATTTTATATTTTATGTTACTCTATTTTATTTTTTTCTTTCTTTTTATATATTATATATTTTATATTTTATATGTAATAGTTAATATCATCTCTCATTCTTACAATTTTTCTATTGTTTAAATTATTTATTTATCAGTATTAATCTTTTTTATTTTTTTCTCATTACTTCTATTGTTCAATCATTCATTACTGTGCTACTCATATAATTTATTGTGTATACCTCTTAATTAATTAAATATTATTACTCTCTATCTCTAACACAAGCTAAAAGCTTAAAAGAGATAGATAACCATGTAACCTAACGTAATATTTGTATCTTATGTAATTTATGATGGTTTTTTTAATAATAAAATAATAAATAAATAAAAAAATTCTTGACCGTATTTTGCTTTATAAGGATGTTGGTATTCATTATACTACATCATTATACTTTGAGCATCACATAAATGCGTACTTGGTTTTAGATGGCAGAAATTATGAAATGTTTGTGGGTATCGAATACCTAAATTAAATTGGTGCTTTGTCACAAGATGATATGAATACAATTTGCGAAATAGATCCGATTGAATTGAATAATGATCAAGGTTTGTATTTTAATGCATTTACATTTTTATATAATAGGAGTATTTAATTATATTATTGGTTTTATTTTTTTAATTTTAGATACATCTGAAAGCGAGCCAGTGGATGCAAACCAAAACCAATCAGTTGAAGATTCTGTTGAAATTGGTAAGAAATAATGGAACAAATGTATAAATATTATTATACTAATGTAAAAAATTATTAAAATATAGTTATTATCAGTAGGCAAAACTGATACATTTATATAAATTATAACATTATAATAATTATGATAATTGTCAACAGGGTTTATATGGTCTAGCAAGCGGCCTACATCAAAGGATAATGAAGACACGGAGACCTTCATTTCTATTGTAATAAGTGAGGAAATACAAATAAAAATGGTTGATAAGAAACAGTAAAAACCAAAGTCTGGCAAACAGTATATTTGAAAATGAAAGAAGCTGGATAATGGATATAATGTAGCAGATGGCATAAAAGAAGGTTGAAACAAATGCTATAAAGCTAGATCATTAAAAACAGGTAATGGTTTTATGAAGGCTTCTCCTCATTATGAAATATTGCACTGCTTTATGGAATCTAAACATAAAATTAATCCACCGTCAGTATTAGATACATTATCAACTAACACTAGTACAATATCCAAATGTATTCCAAATAGCAACGTTGAAACAGTATCATCAGCTTCATCGCCAGTCCCCAAAAAATCCCTATTTACTGACCTTTCTGATAATGAAGATGAAGAACCAAAACTTTTATCACCATCAATACTTCACAATCCTAAAACGACTCTAAAGCCTACAAATTTATCTGACTCACTTATTCAAACCATAAACAAACAACATTCAGAAATGATGATGATCCAGAAAGACCAACACTTAGAATTTATGAAAGTTCTTAATGAACAAACTAAATATCGTGCCCAGATAGCTGAATTTTTTGAAACAATTGCTAAAAGTTTGAGCAAAAAACCAGCCAAAAAAAGAAAACGCGATGTAAGCTCATCTGAATCTGATTAGTTGTATATTCATAATTCATAAGATATATATTAGTATTTTCATTAATTAATTTCCTAAGGACTATTTTTTTTATATTTTAAAAAGTATGCGTATGTATAAGTGTTGCAAAGTAGCATTATTAGATTAAGTATTTAATTACCTATACGTCATGATAAATATATATGTGCAATATTTTCTTTATTATTAGTTATCACCAAAGAATATTAGTTTATGTTTTTATTTTTTCGATTGTTAACTATGAATAATATTATGTAAAGAGAGAATAAAAATGTATACATTTATTTGAAGGTCTAGTAATTTGGAGGAACCAATAAATATAACAATTCGTCTCTTTTAAAATTCCCCTGCTGTCTTTCAATATAGTCTTCTCTAATAACCACTTGCGGTGTTAGCATTTTTTGTTAGTCTGTTAAAACTGCACTCATTGTATCGTTGTTCACCAAACAAAAGTTATGTAAAAAGCAACAAGTTAGGATGACTTTTGGAGCATTTTCAATCTTTGTTTTATTCAAATATAATAATCGTCTCCAGCGTCCTTTTAATAAGCCAAATGCACATTCAATGGCAACTCTAGTTTTAGCATGGAGATAGTTGAATTTGGTTTTTCGGCGTGTTATATTTCCATAATTTTTAAATGGAGTGATTAACCATTCTCGGTTAGGATATGCTGTGTCTCCTAACAGATGATATTTATTATAAAATAGAGAACTTGGTCCATTTTCGGTTACTTGTTTATATAATTCTGAATTAACCAATATTCTTGCATCATGAATGCGGCCAGGAAATCCTACTGAAATATTGGTGAGTATTTTTCCCTCTGTGCATACTGCTTGTACAATCATACTTTTACTAAGTTTACGATTAGTATAACTATCAGCTTGCTTCAATGGAGCTTTTACATTTATATGTGTACCATCGATAGCCCCAATAACACCTATTACAGCAAAAACAGAAAAATCAATAAATTTACTGTTGATAGGTTCAAAATTGTTTTATTATTATACCCGAAATACCTCCTTTTGACTTAAATCTTTCTTCGATCACCAGACATTCTTGTCTACTTAGCCAATGGATAAATGCTTCATAATTTAAAATAAGAACATTCATGAAATCATTTAAAATATTGTAAACTGAAGATTTAACTACATCAAATAACTTATTGCCTGCATTGACCCTTTCACAGAGCAATAATCATTTTTTTTTTTAATAGAAATACGTGTATTTCCACCCACAACATTTTCTTGGCAAACTTCTGGTGAAACTTGTTGTATGAAATCAAGAAAATTATAAAAAGTGTCTTGGGTCATCCTATAGTTAACATGGAAATTGTGAGCACTATACTTAATGATCCAGTCTTCAATATCAGATTTTGGACGAAAATGCTCATTCCTAATTGCCGTACTTAAAAAAGTTAATTTTTTAAAATTACATTTAGGTTTTGTCGTAACTATATTGCTAGTAACAATATCATCAGACTCTATAATGTCGTTCATCATCATTAAAATCAGGGAAAACTTCTTCCGTGAGAAACTCATGCTCACAAAATAAAGTATTGTACAAATGTCTATAAACTAGTAAAAAATAAAAACTTATACACAGTAGAGATTATTATACTTGGACTTGATTTTAGAAATTTGAAATTTGTATTTTGTATACCCGGTATTTCTATGATAAGTGTTATCAAATATTTCAGTAATCAAAATGTTCAAGAAATTTTGTTTTGGCGTTCCAGTAAACGTTTTCTAACCGTATTCTATAACCATAAACTTATTTAGTAAACAGTTTACTCCGCCAAAACACGCCTATTGGTTCCTTTAACTTTGGAAATAGCCAGAAGTTCAGTGGAGCCAGATCAGGGCTGTACCGCGGTTGGGGGAGCGTTGTTATGTTCATACTGGTCAAAAACTGTTGAATTTTTAATGATGTGTGCGCAGGTGCATTGTCATGGTGAAGGACCCAACCGTTTTTGGCTAATACCGGCCTCACACGAGACATTCTATGACACAATCGCTTAAGACCTAACCTTCAATATAAAATACTCCTGTCACTGGTTGACCTTGTGGAACAAATTCTTTGTGCACAACACCCCTAATATCGAAGAAACAGATCAGCATGGTTTTGATTTGGCTTCGAGACATCCTGGCTTTCGTTGGACGCTCTCCCCCTCTTCAATCCATTGTTTGCTCTGCCCACGTGTTTCAGGGTCATATTGATATACCCAGATTTCATCTGCCGTAATAATTGAATTCATCCAGTCACGCCCTTCACTCTGAATTCGTTCAAGAAAGTCCTCGCAAATCAACCGTCGCAACTCTTTTTGCTCCACCGTCAGCACTTACGGAACAAGCTTTGCACAGAGCTTGCGCATCAATAAATCACCGAGTAACATCTGGCGTATGGTTTCTTTATTGATACCGAGCTCACTACATATTTATATACTACATATTATTTGAATGAACTTCGTTTACTATAATAGTTACTGATAATAATTTAAATAGAAAATAGGTACCCACTTTATGCAGTACCTAGTTTAAGTGAGGAAAACACATATTATTATAAATACTGTTTCTTTCAAAATACCTATATAGTTATACAAATACAAATAAATGGTACCTATTTATGATTCAAATATAATATTCATACCTATAAAAAAAAATGATGGCTTTGAACGCTCAGTTTTTTCGAATCTATATAATATAGTCATCCCCCTACAATTTGTCATACCTACTTAAACTACACTGACTATGATAAGTGGTGATAGCGACTTTATAATATAAAAGAGAAAGAATGTTGTCAGGATGTTGGGCGTCGATTATGTTTTGTCGTGCTTCCGTCTGAATATCCTGTGGGTCCCGCCAGTTATTTCGAGTGAGATTGAACGTAGGTAGTATTCCTTTTAGAAAACAAGGTAGGTAACCATGTAACGTCTCGAACGGTGTTTTTGTCGTCGACTTGTTCAGTGCCGTGTTGAACATGTTCTCGATGTACGTTTGTTGCGGGTCCCAATTACTGTTGTCGCTGGCCGTGACACTAAGTAACGAGACAATTGTACGGTTTGCCCTCTCTACTTGCCCGTTAGCCTATGGGTGGCGTGTGGAATTCAGTGTATGAAGTATCTCTCGATCGCTACAAAATCTTCCGAATGCGTTTGCCGTAAAACACATTCCTCGATCCATAATTATTCGATCCGGTATCCCTCGTTCTGAACAGAACTTACCTAGGGCGCGTACTACCGCGGTGGCGTTGGTCGTCTTGCACGGGTATAACATCGTATATTTCGTCAAATTATCCACCAACACGAGAAGATACTTGTTCTTTGTTATCGTTGTTTCGAACGGCCCGAGATGATCCAAGCGTACGGTCTGAAAGGGTCGTCTCCCCGCCGGTATTGGATGTAGGAATCCAGGTTTTGGTCCTGCGGGCTTTTTGCTTGTGAAGCAATCCACACACATAGCTATGTGTTGCTTAACATAACACTTAATTCCGGCGAACCAATAATAGTCGGTTATACTCGCAACGGTGCGATCGACGAAAAAATGCCCACCATAGTCATGTGCCGCAATAACCACGCACTTACGCATGGATTTCGGCACAACAAGTAACGGCCGACCGTGGTAGACCTTATATAACACTCCTTCGGTCACCTGATAGCCATTTACCTCGTTGTTGTCATAGGCGGAGATTTAGGGGGGCTTGA
>NC_042493.1:35357894-35378504 GCF_005508785.2 Acyrthosiphon pisum | reverse complement strand
TCTCCGCCTATGGTTGATGTTTTGCGCAGGTTCTCCGATTATCCGACTTGTGCCCTCATCCGTGGCTTGAAGTAATCGTACAGCCTCATGTTTCGTCATGGCCACGAACAATTCAACTCTGTTCGAAATGTCGACATAAACCGAATCATCTAGTGCCGCACCATCGTATATCACACGGCTAAGGACATCGACGCTGGGTTGGACTGGGTCTTTAAATCGGCCCGGGCTGAAAAATCTTACCGGCCCTACCAAAGGAAAATTATTTTACATTCATATTACAATAGAGAAAATGATCTGGATGACACCAATCTCAATTTTTATTTCAAAATTGAATTTATTACATTAATTAAAATTTAAAACTTAAAAGATTGGTTAAACAATAAAGAGTTAGGACCTGAACAAAAACATTTTTCTTTGGCTCACTCTGATTTAACTCATTCAGCTCATCTTTGATATTCAACTCTTTGAATCAAATAGTTCATGAACTACACACCTCTATGCAAATTGCAACGTACTCTGGAATTGTGCACTGGAACTGTGCAGTGTGCTGGGTGCGGGTGCCCACACATACTACATTGTACATAGTACATAATATGACTTATAGCAGGACACAGAGATTATAAAGTTATTGATTTTGTGATTAGTAATAACAGTTAATAGGTAGGTAATTATTAATATTTTGTATTTAATAAAACAACTATTATTATACACCTATATAATATTTAATAGTAATTAGACTGCATTAAATATTAATATTCACACAAAATAGGTTAAATGTAATCAAATAAATGTATAGTATAATAGGTACATAATATATAAATATATTTGGTATATATTTATGTATGAACCAACTTTGAAACTTTTTTTTTACTTTTGTTCACTTTTTTAACATCTTGATTTTTTAAATAACTAAACTGTCTCATTCTCATAGTGATGTATGAAACAAAAATATCAGTCAACATATCTGTTTTATGTACTCCGCATGGAAATGTTAGTTTATTGACATTTGTTTGAAAGAATTCCTCATACGTGTCTTCAAACGGATTAAGGGATGCTGCATGTTTTATGAAACATACTTCTAATGTTTCTAGGATTTTGTACAAAGTATTGTTTGGGTGAGTTAAAAATCTTCTTGTTTTTAAGTTAACCAAATCTGCAGCTTGATTATTTGATTTCCCATACCCTGTTTTTAAAGAATTTATGCACTTTTCACATTTTGTTTTTTTTAATATTTTTTTTGTAATATATCTGTTGAATTAATACATTATCATTTTTAGGTATCAATAGTCTTATAAACTATTATAAGTTGTATTTGTTATGCTTTTTTAATAATTACCCGGCTAAAAAGTAAACTATACATTCAAACACTGAAGAATTTATATTACTGTAACTGTGTTCAGTGAATACATCATCAAAAGTCCAGCAGTTTTCTTCAATAATATTATTTAGCTTTTGTTTGAGTTTAAAAATCTTTTCATTTCTTTCTACTACATTACTCTCATTATTAACAATATTTTTTAAATCACTTAAAGTGATTATTGGAACATTTTCTAAAGTAAAAAAAGTGAGTTGAACAAAAATTAAATAGTTTAAAATAAAGGAAGTGGCTATTTCCGCGTCCGACGCGTATTTACCTATTTTCGCGTCCTATGCTGTGATTGGTCCAAATATTGATAATATCTTATCATTACGAAATACCAAAAATATATATATATATATATATATATATGTATATTACAAATAATGTAAATCAGTCGTTCTTATATTATTATTAATATTTAAAAGCAAAATGTAAAAATGTAAATGTAAAATGTATAATTCTATAAATCACAGAGTATAAAGTAAGTATTTTTAAATACAGTCATAATATTAGTTCTAGATAATATATCAATATAATATTATCAATCGTAAGTTTCCTTACAGATACTGCAAAACCATATTTTTTTTTTTAATGTTGTTTTAACATTAACACACTTAAAATGAAACCACTCTAGGCATCTATTGCAACAAATCGAATTATTTGATGAATCCTCATTGCAAGATTTGCATATCCATGTTGGATTCATCCGCTTTATATCCACAACTTGTTGGAGAGCAGCCCAGCCGTCGCTGTCAAAATACCTTTTGATATCATCAATCATTGACTTTATAATATATTGCGTCTACAAATAGCACTTCAGGACATAATGCAAATATTCTTTTCATTTCATCATCTTGATAGAATATGGCCTTTAACTCGTTATTATTATTTTTCAGTATTTCCAAAGTAACTCCTTGTTTGTTTTTAAAACTTTCAACTAATGATTTTAAGGCGTCTAACTTAGGAGAATTTGTTAAAGCCAAGTTGTGTATGTCCTTTAAAGTTATTACTTTATTATGTTGTGCCATCAACTCATTCTGCAGGATTTTTTTATTGACTTTCATTGCCACTAATTTTGATGCTATTGTTTTAGCATCAGAGTCAAGTCTTCGCTGGCGTGGATAGTGGTCAAAGATTGCCTAATAATAATATTAATTATAGTAAAAACAAAATTGTTTTTTTTTCTCACTCACCTTACTCCGTATATGATTGTGTTCAGTAACAATAGAAGTAATTACTAACTTATCACCTATATCATTAGGTCGCACACATATCACCACAGGGCATTTCGAACGATATGAACTAAATGTATTAATGTATCAACAAAATATTTAGATTGTTTAAAAATGTTAAAAATAATATATGTTAATTAGTGCCTAATAAGTTATTATTTTATTGTTACTTACCTTTGATTTGGGCGTATCCCATTAGATCTACTTGTATATTCACCTCCCTGAACACACATATAATTTAAGCAAGCATATTCCAATTCTGGATTTAAATGCCTCTTTAATCCTTTACGTTTGGCACCTTCGATTGTCCTTGTGTTAAATTTTGATAGATTGCAGTTTTCACTGTTTTCACTGTCTTCAAATCTTTTAATGGCCTCCTCTAACCTAACCAAACTACAGAACTCATCACCTTTTTTTAATGTTTGAGTTGCTTCTGCCATAGCTATTATAATATTATATTCACAAAAGAAAAATTTAAAATATGATTCACTTCACTCAAACTGCTGTTAAACTCAAATAGACAGCAAACAACAGTCAACAGACTATATGTCTATATTGTCTTGAAAATAGGAGAATAATTTTTACAAAAATAATTTTTGTTATCTGTGGGATTATCTACTGAGGAATATACCCGGTTATATATGATTGACACAACACTTCTCTCAAATATAATAGAACAGACTATATGTCTATTGGAGAGTATTTTCTTATCTGTGGGATTAACCACTGAGGAATATATCCGGTTAAAGATGTATATCTTATAAATAATTTTTTTATCTTAAATTGTACATCCGATTTAAGACTATATATGACAATTTAAGACTTAATGTTTTTGTATCTTTATGTCATCAAGAAATAATAGGTCAACAGAATATGTATATTACAATAACATAATAAATATAAATAATTAAATTACCTGCATATTAAATTTTTTTTTTATTGAACAAAAAATTATATTTACAATCTTTAATTACATGTATTACATTAAGTAAAAGGAATGGGGATGATTAGCGGGAGGGGGAAGTCGCCCAGTGCATATTAAATAATAATTGATCTGAAATTTAAATTAAGGCGGTAAAAATCAGATGATAAAAATGATAATATATTATCAATATTTGGACCAATCACAGCATAGGATGCGAAAATAGGTAAATACGCGTCGGACGCGGAAATAGCCACTTCCTAAAATAAAACAATTTAAATCTAATATAAATTTGCTAGATGTGCATGCCTTATTTAATTCACAGACCTATGATAAATTAAGTAATAGTATTTTATATTAATGCAGTATTATCTTTGTAATTATATTACTATATTTAAAACTTAACAAACTTTTATACTTTCCAAAGATTGTGCATAAATCTTTTTTTTACAGGGAATAGGAATGGCTCCTTTTTTTAAATGAAGTCTTTTCAAACATATCTAAATATTATTAATATTACAAAAATATTATAATTTTAACGACTGATGAAAATTGAAAACGTTAATGTTGAAAATTAGTTTACCGTATACTTATTAGACTCTTGACCAGACTCCCATTTACTGATGATATCAGAGTCTTCAAAATGGGTAGCACAAATATGGTAACTTTTTTAATCGTAAACCCCAACGCTTCTTCCCACTTTTTCTTCATATCCTCATTTTGAGGTACTTTAAAAATTGTTTTGGATATGGTATGAATTTCTCGTACACAACAATAGTTTGGCATATTTATGTTTGAAAAAAAATTTATGTTTTATTAAAATAAGAAATACACAATTAAAATATGTACTACTCTATTACTATTAAATAGTAAGTAATGACTATTAATGATTATAAATAGTCCACTAAATCATAAATACCACTATAGCAGATATCTATAGCCGTGATAAATACTCATTTATTTGCGGTAAACAATACCAATTACCAGTTATGTGATTATTACTATACATCAATTTTATTTGAAAAAAACCCGGGATTTGAAAAATAATATGACAACTTAATGGTACACCACAAATTCCGCTAAAAGCGCTAGTAATCTAGAGGTTTTTGATAAGAACATATAACGCCGTTTTCTTCTGCAACACGCTATATGCCGTCGCGCAACCATTCATATCTATAGCCGTGCTGTAAGTGTAAGTAAAGGTTATGTCAAAGGTACATCTATAAATTTACCAAATATTGACATTTTTGCTGTAACAAAATACATAAAAAATAATGATTGCTTCAATGATCCTGAAGTTAGGGGACAAAAGCTCAAAGGTATGTATTATTATCACTGCTGGTTTTTATGTTTCCTAATACCTAAATAATTAAATTACTAATATCATAAATTACCTAAATATAAATAATATATAATATATAATGCTAATATGTAGTTAAAAACTCGATTATTTTTAATAAGATATATAGATTATCTGATTATTTTTTATATATTTTCATTAGATCATCGAGAGAAAATTATGGAGATTCAGCCATTGGATATGTTCAGATAAAAAGGGAAAGAACTATAATATGTAATGTAAAGACTCAAATTTGTCCTGAACATAGAATCAGAAATAAAAAAGGTGGGTAAGTGGATGTCGCTTTACTGTACAGTAGGTTACAAGTGGGTTACTGTATAATGGATAGTATTAAATTTGAATTCAATGATATAATATCACTGTATAAGAAAAACGATTTTGAGCGGAGACGGTATGTCAGTCTAGGTATAAGATATCTTATATACTTATCTATGGTATTAAAAAAAAAATAGAACAATAATAGTGTCTATAATAAATTCCAAATTAATCATATCACAATATCCATTAGGTACTTATAACGCGCTATACATCAACAACAAATCGTGGTACTATCATAGATATATAATAGTATACTTTAGAAGTTTCAATAATATACAATCACAACAAAATAACTAAAATAGTTATTCCAGGTTTTTTAATATGTGATTTCGTCCAAATTTGAGCTTAAAATGACTATAAAAATAAATTGTGCTTATGTATTTTTTAGATTTTTTGGTAACAGAATTAATTACTTAGGTGGAATCTTGTTTTACATTTTTAATCCTTAGATATAAAAATTGAACATTTTATAAATTTTTAACTACGAAATAATTATTAAATTTTAAATTTGATAAATTTTGTCAAAATTCGATCTTTAAATACTTATAAAAAAAAATTTTGACTTTCTTATAGATATTCTTTCTTTGATAAAAGTAGATAATCTTATAAGGAATCTTGTATTACATTTTAAAATCTTAGATTTAAAAAGAAAAATTTTTTACGAATTCTTAACCCAAAATAATTTGTTAATTTTCGTGATTTTTCCATATTTTGTCAATTTTTGAACTTAAAATGCTTATAAAAAAAAACTGTGACTAACGATTTTTAATATTTTTCATCTGCCTTTGAAACAATATACTAGGAGCCTTCTATTAAATTTTCAAGCTTTTTTAATCAACAAATAAAATTTTATTGATATTTTTAGAAAAAAAAATAAAAAAAATGAAAACTGAATATGTCCGTAAAGAGCTCAAAATAAGTCAAAATATTTTGAAAATGTTATGGTATATAGAAAATGCTAATATAAACATTCAGTCAAAATTGCATGTATCTACGGTCATTTTTTTTTAAAGTTACACCAAAAACCAAATTCAATTTTGTGAAAAATCGATTTTGCGTAAAAATTCCCGTTTTTCCTTAATTTTTCTTTTGTTTTTCCCGGCGCTTTTGAAAACTACTGGGAAATTTAAATTTTGACCTCTCCAATGCACCAACGATATTCACTTTCTGATCGAACAAGATACTGAAGTTGAAAATCGTAGCATTATTTCGACTACTTATCGTGTACACAGACACAAAAAAAAAAAAAAACACATCATTGTAAAATCAATACATTCATCGTTCCACTCAGAATCTAAAAGGAGTCCGACAAGGGTGTACGTTATCACCACCACTTTTTAACTGCAACATCGAAAAAGTTATAAATATAGTGAAAGCAAAGCTAGCAAGATTAAATATTGGGATCAAAATTGGTGGAGAAATCGTTTCAATGATACGATTTGCTGATGACATTTTGGTAATAGCAGAGAGTGAAGGTGATATACAGCGTGCAGTTGAAGAAATGGATGAAATGCTCAGAACATCAGAAATGAAAATAAATAGTACACAAATGAATATCTTAGTCTGTGCCAGAGACCCGAAAGTAAAAGCTGATGTATACATTGGAAATAAAAAACTGGAACAGGTAGAAGAAATGGTATACCTAGGGAGTAAAATCACATCTGATGGCAAGAGTGTCCATGAGATTAAACAACGCATAGAATTAGCAAAAATTGCCTTTAGTAAGAAACATAAGTTCCTCACTTCAAAAAAGATACCTCTTAATATCAAGAAGAGACTTAAAAAACATATGTATTGAGTGTTGCAACATATGGATGTGAAACTTGGGTAATAAATGATACCGAAAAGAAAAAATTAGAAGCGTTCGAAATGTGGTGCTGGAGGCGTATGGAAACGATAAGTTGGATAGAGCGGAAAACGAATGAAGAAGTACTTAAAACAGTAGGAGAAAAACGTACACTCATAGATGCGATTAGAGAAAGATGCTGGAAAATGGTTGGACATACCCGAGACACCCGGAAGAATTGCATAATATAATACTCGTATATAGGACTAATTAAAATCGATGCAAAAGTCAAAACCTTCAAAGAATTTAAAGAAAAGGCGAGGAATCGGTTAGAATGGAGAATTGGAGCTGTAAACCAACCTTCGGGTTGAAAAAAAAAATGTGTGTATTTATTAAAATTGGTAATATAAAAGTTATCCAAAATATCCAACTTTTTTCAATTAAGTCATCACACATATTTTTATTATAATCAACCCATGAAATGTGTACTTTCTTATTCTGTATAATGCCAGGATCAGCTATAGCAAGAAGCCCTCTTGGTTTCTTTAGTACAAGCATTTTCAGTTGCAGCTGAGCCAGAACTTTTGACTGTACGATACCATTTTTTATATAATTATTCATAGTGGTATGCTTCTGTGGACGCTTGATTTCCAAAACAAAATCTGAAGCAAGTCCGTCTGCTGATGCTCCTATGATAGGGAAATCAGAAGAAATAGCCAAACCAGTCTCATGGATGGTTCTTTTTACTATTTTTCTCACTTCTTGGAGTACCTAAGTTATTTCCAATTAGAAAGTGTCCTGGTGTCAATGTCTCCAAGCTGTTGGGATCATCGGAAACAGCCATTACGGGCCTTGAATTCAGAACCGCTTTAATTTGCACTAGTACTGTATGTAGCTCCTCAAAATTAAGTATACTGCCTCCAATGCATCGGCGTAGATGGTATTTTGTTGATTTAACTCCGGCTTCCCATAGGCCTCCAAAATCGTGAGCATGAGGAGGAATAAATCGTCAGTCTATCCTTTCTTGGTGTGAGTATTCTAATATCGCTTTCCTTAGAGAATTATTGTTTAGGAACTCACCCAATATTCCGTTGGCTCGGATAAAATTTGTCTTTATCTGAATGGATTTGAATCGGCTTTCCCCTGTGAGATATGAATCTGTGCAATACCGCAAGGAAGGTCACGCTAGTGAGGTCTGATACCAATTCTAGGTGAATGGCACGAGTTCTAAAGCAAACGAAAAGTGCCACGTATGCCTTGGTGAGGACCCTGCTCCTTGTTCCTCCATGTCTTATGGATATTGGACCAGCATAATCGAAGCCTGTGACATAAAATGCTGGGGATGGGTTCACCCTGGCGGCTGGTAAGGATCCCATCAATTGAGTCGCTGCTTTAATTTTCCATCTGTAGCACTTCAAATACTTGTGCGTGTGAAGACGCACTGCATTTCGCCCGCCGAATATCCAATATCGCTGCTGGAGTGAAGCCAATAGGTGTTGGGGTCCAGCGTGCATCAATCGCCGATGCTCGTAATCGACTAGCAGTCTTGTGAGTGGATCGTCGGCATTGAGTATAATGGGGTGATCGTTCTTCATAACTCACATGCACATGCTGTAACCGGCCGCCAACTCGCAGGATTCCAGCTGCATCAATGGATGGGGTCAGAGATCTCAGCTTGCTGCTGGCTCGGATATGTTGACCTCGAGCTAAAAGCTTAATTTCTTCAGGAAAATGCCGCTTCTGAGCCTGTTTAAAAGTACATTCAGTGCCCCCTGAAGCTCGACCACAGTGATGGGTCCATACATGGATTCGCCTTTCGCACGGAAATTGTACTTAAATCGCAAGCAATATGCGATTATTCGTTGTAGCTTCTCCAATTGGCTATACAAAATTGCCAGGTTGAGCTCTGTAGATACCTTTAAGGAGATCGTGATTTGAGATCTGCGCTCAGGGATCTCTGATTCCGGCATGGCAACTTCAGCGTTAGACCATTGTTGTTCGCTTGCTTGGAGCCAGAGAGCGCCATGCCACCATGCATCGCAATTACTTAATTTTTTTGGATTTAACCCTCGGCTGACATGGTCGGCCGGATTGTCATTGGTCCCTACATAGTGCCAAGAATAACTGATGGTGAGCTCCTGAATCTCTGCTACTCTGTTTGCTACAAACTGTTTCCACTGGCTGCTACCTTGGTGATTTTTAATCAATGTCAGGGCTATGGTAGAGTCACTCCATATCACACGTTTTGAAAATGTAAGCGGTACAGCTGCGGTGATCTTGTTTTCGAGACGCGACGCCAGTAGAGCAGCGCAGAGCTTAAGGCGTGGTATGGTGGTAACCTTTAGTGGTGCTACACGGGATCGTGAGCATAACAGTTCACAGCTGATGACATTATCTCTGCCCTTGCTTCTGATGTAGACACAGGCTCCATATGCGGCTTCTGAGGCATTGCAGAATATGTGCAATTGGAGATCCATGGTTTCACTCACATGGATTACTCGACGGGGAATTCGTATTTCGTTAACATCTATCAAATGGTTGTAATAGCTTACCCATTGTTTATGGTAGTCATCTGGCAAAACTTAATTTGTTTTTCATTGAAAAATTTAAGTTTTTGTGCACATTATAATAATCTAAGATCATTAGTCCATCCTGATATTTATTTGAAATATCATTTATGTATTGACCTAAATATAAATCATTTTCATTTGAATCTATATTAATATAAATTTTAAAAATTAATAACACCGGATAATGTAGGTAATAACGGGGTTACCCCGCGAAATGTTTGACCACTTTTCCACTGACAAATGTAGTATCTTCTTTGGTTATCATAAAATTGTGTAACTAAAAAAATGTAACGCTAAAACTTTAAATGTTATACTATAACTTCCTTATAATGGTTTCATGCAAAATATGAATTTAGTAGTTTAAATCCATCCTTCTTCATCTCTTTTGGACATTTACCAACACAAAATTGTATTCAACACTTTTTCTATCATAAGCCATTACTTTCAATGTATTTATTCGTATGGCAATTACAATGACTTATTTAATATTTTATAATAAAAGTTTATATAGAAAAATAAACCTCAAGACTGATCAGTAATATATAGGTAACCTGTGTGTTGTAATATATGTTGTAATATATGAAATATATGTTGTATGGCCTGATCTTATGTTTTTCTAAGAAGTGAGAAATGTTTGTACAATAAAGACTAGAGAGACATTATAATACTTAGCTGGTAGCTAAATTACTAAGAAAAGCTAATACATTTAACTGTAGATGCCAGTGTTTATTGCAACAAAAATACGAATTTAAAAATTACAATTATTAATTTTCTAATTGTCCATGAGATGATCTTTGAAATTATGTCTGGAAAAACTGAAAATAATATTCGGATTGATTATATACGTGTATATAATAATATTACATAATCATGATATTTGGGTTCACAAGACATTATTAAATTATTTTGTTGCCGTCCCTCAAGCTGTTCACACGCACTAGATACCAGTGGATTACACAAACGTTACTCGTAAGTATATGTACTTTAAAACTATTTCTATCACACTGACGCGTTAAAAACCTAAATCTTAGCCTGGTCGCGTTTTTTCTGCTATACAAAACCACATTAATCGTAATACGTAATTAAGAGGACGCTACGCCCGCATGCGTTGTTTCCGTCTTACAAATGCATAACATAGCAAAATTGTTTTGCGCGGGACAACTATGCTCCCTCTGTATTTATAGTAGAATTACTAAAATTCCACAACACATAAGGAAGAACTTAATCTGTGTCGTAGCGTTATTGTTTTTTTTATAGCACTTACCAATAGTTTTTAATAATTAAACGAATAAAACCAAAAAAAAAATTAATTATATTATTGTTATCCAAATAATAAAAATGCTACGACACAGATAAAGTTCTTCTATATGCGTTGTGTGGTTTTAGTAATTCTACTATAAATACAGAGCGAGCATAGTTATCTCACGCAAAACAGTATTGCTATGTTGTGCATTTTGTAAGACGGAGACGACGCATGCGGCCTCTTAAGTAGGTACTTAACAAGAGCGGCCTAAATACTAATAATGATACAAAGTATCCGATCTTTATAGGTACGGGTAGTTCTAATCGTATCAGGCAGGGATAGGCAACTGGCGGTCCGAGTAACTTCCGTCAAATAAATTTTAAAAATATAAAATGTTAGGATTTTCTTGTATTTTATTTTGTATACAGTACAAAATGTAAACATTAATTAATACCTATGCATGATACAATTATAAACTATAAATATTTTATAAATTATTATTTTTAATTGGGCTTACGATGAAAATAAAATGCGATATTATTACATAGTTTTTTGTACCGTTGGGTACCTACTTTTTTGTTTTTGCGATTTTCGTACTGACGACCTTTTTGCTTTGCGATATTTTTAGCGGAATATTATTACCACTACAATATTGCCGCCTCATTTTTACGTGTTTTTATACCAATTACATATTGTAAAAAATATTGTGTCGTTTAACTAGATTTGTATATAATTTTGTATTAAATTATTACCTATGCAATTTAAATATTTTATAACATTTTACTATTTTATTTGACTTTATTTTAGGAATATCATGAAGTCATCAGTGAAAGTGAAATGTCGAGTTTGTTAAAATATACAATTAATATTAGTAGTCAGCCTTAACACGTGTGTACAATTTAGTATCTAGTTATACGAGCGTAAGACTCACTCTCTATACGGATGTAACATGACCTCGGTTGTGCATATATATAGGGCCTTTGAAGTATGTAATACTCACTTGCACAGCCACCGTCGTACAGTGCGTATACGGTGTGTGTGTACAGTCACGTTAAATTGTCCAGTTGTACGTTATTATATATTATACTCATACATAATCATATTGTCGTGTTATTCATTTATATTAATGCTAAAACAGTTAGTCTGTCAAGCTGCACTTTCAACAGATTTAAATAGATTATTGTTCTTAAGTTATTAACCCATATTTTAATTTAAACAAATTTTTGATTTTAAACTGTAATCTATTCGCAATTTATTATCTATGTGATTTATATGTATAATATAAATTTTATAATTTATATAGATATACTAATTACTAAGTGTATGCAAAGCTGAGCAAGTTCGCCAATATTTTTTACTAGTTTCAGTTAAATTTTTAATTAAAAATGTCTCTTTTAAATAGTTCAAAGCATGTTTTTGCTGATGGAACTTTTTCGTATGCACCAAAATATTTTCTTCAAATGTATACAATACATGTATATTAGAATGGATTTTATGTGCCAATTATATTTGTTTTTATGGACTCTAAAACACAAACATCGTATGCTGACGTTTGGTTGAAAATAAAAGAATTATATTTTAAATTTCACGGACAACAATTGCAATTGAAAATGATACATTTAGACTTTGAAAAAGCTGCTCACAACGCAGTATTGGAAGTTTTTGAAAATTGTCAAGTGGTAGGTTGTCGTTTTCACTTAAGTCAAGTCTGGTTTCGTCGTATTAAAAATTACAAAGAATTAAATAAGCACTATGCAGGAAAAACAGTTGTGTACCAGTGGCTTCAAAGTTTTTTCGGTCTAAGTTATTCACCTTTTTCCTAAGAAATGTTCCTAAATAACCACCATTGGTTTTTTTAATAATTTGTCCAATAAAATATGTGTAGTGCACCTTGCTTGTTGATGGTTTATTAGAAGTTGAATTAAAACCAACAAGATACCAATCATCTTCAATTACATCTTTGTTGTGCTGAATAGGATGTACATTTTTAAAAACTTTTTCATTTTTAACAACATAAACTTCTGTGGATCCATTATTTTGATTTATATTAGTCTCAATATTATCTGAACTGATATTTGAATCACTTGTACTAGAGGTATCTAATTAATTTATTTCTTCCTCTGATGAAACAGTGTCCACGCTTTTACCGGGTTGTACATTTAATCTTTTTCTGGTCTGTCTTTTTTTGGTTTGATCTGAAGGCCGCATTTCTTTTAAAAAATCTTTAAGTGTTGTAGATAGAGCAAACTCAATATTAGGATCAGTTTTGTCTATATCGTCGGATGGTAACATATCAAGAACTCTTTGTCGATTTAATGGAGCTATTCCACATTTGTTAAAACCTGCCACAATATTTTCAGAACCATTTTCTTGTATTTTCAACCACAATAGTTTAAGTAATCTAGGAAATCTATCTTTTGGGAGTGAGCATTCATCCTTTCCTTCTGTTTTTTTCCACTGTTCTAATATATTTCTCCAATGTATTTTTAATGGCCTGAAAAAGGCTACATCAAGAGGTTGAGTCAGGTGTGTGGAATTATTTGGTAAAAATACAAATCTAATATTATTTTCCTTACATAATTTAATCGAATCAGTAGACAAATGGCTTGATAAATTATCTCCAATTAGTACTTTTGGTCCAGATAATTTACTGAAGTAAGGTAAAGCAATAGATTTTATCCAAACATCAAAACACAGACTATCGAACCAACCTGATGGGCTTCGATTAAACCTTGCACCTTTAGGACCACCAATTCTCCAAGACTCGTGTAAATGTTTTGATTTGTACACTGTATATGGTGGTAAAAGTGTGCCATCAGCACATGCAGCAAACATTATTGAAATTGAAGTCTTGGTGCTGTTTATAATTCTCTCAGGATACCGAGTTCCACGTTTGGTGATAATTTTACGCCTTCCTGGGTCGTCCGTCAAGTTAGTCTCGTCATAATTTATTGTATGGGATAAAGGTATTCCTTCCAAAGATATTGTCAAATTATCAAAATACTGATTAATAGTTTCTCTAGAAACTGCAGCTCTACACCTTTTAATATTTTGGCACAACCGTACAGCTAAAACATCACTATGCCTGGTTAAAAACTATGCGCCCACTCTTTACCTGGCATATTTGATCTTCCAAATCTCTTAACCTTCTTACCTCTACGATCCAAAAAACCTTTTTCCAATAAACGTAAGTCTAACCTATCAAGAGGAAACCCCCATTCAGCACATAGCAATATATTATCAATCAAAAGTTTTTCTTCATTTAAACTTAATGATGTTTGCCCACTTTGCTTTTTGATGTCTTTATTCTTTACATGGCGATAAATAACAGAGTAGTGAATCCCGTATACCCCCTGTGCTTCACGATAAGTCATTCTCTTTCTTTTAATTGCATTGACAGCATTTGCGAGATCAGTTGGATTTGTTTTTTTATACGTTTTTGAACGACAACCTTTATCATAATTTCGTGGCATTCTGTATGTTTCTATTCACCACATTTCTGTAATTTGTTAAACTAAAATTAATAAACTCTGAGCGGATTGAAATAAAAATATTATACTTACGTGTTATTAAAGCCAGCAATATACTGCGAAAAATTAACTAGGAAAAGAAATTGAAAAAAAAAGTTTACATTATGAACGGTAACTTTGAATTTTGATAATTTTTCATTGATAAGGATTACCACATGCTTCTTATCAATAATATGTGTATGGAGATAGAACAAAACAAAACGTTTCAATATAAACAAGTTTCGTACTAATGAATATTGGATTTATGAATGTTTCGTATTGATAATACTAAAACTGAATTGTAAAGAAATAAAAAATAACATTTTCCTGATTTCGTTTCTATTCACCTCATCATTTCTATTCACTCCATATTACGGTACCAAAAAAGGAGTTGGCCAATTAGATACAATAGATGTAAGTTAGCTTAAGTTAATTACCTACTTATATATTATACAGAACACAATTGATTGAATAGTGTAACCTGATGTAAATTTGAAAAATGAATTTAATTTAATTACCTATATAATATGTGATTAGAGATTAAAATCCCGGGATCCCGACTACTTTTAGGTACCGAAAATACCGGGCCCAGTATAAATAATCCCGGGATTCTCGGGACTATGTAATAGCAACTCTATAATTTAATTCCCCAGTATTATTCCGATTAACGTATTTATAAGATAAGATAAGATTATATTATGTTATAAGTTATGACTTATGAGATTATATTTAGGATCGATCTTTATACGTATGAACAAATTAATATATTACGCTGTTCTCTGAAAACATTCAACACGTAGCGCTACAGTTAAGAGTCACGCTCACGACTCCCGGGTCTTTTTTTTTTATGTTTAACTGTGAATATTTAACTTGAACACTTTAATTATAAAATGTCACACTCACGTGATACTGTTTTTATTAAACACAAAAAAGATTTGGATACATCATCGGCGTGGAGTCATTTTCTAATCGCAAATGATGGAAAAAGTGCGCGGTGTAAACGATGTCCAGCCGTATTGAAGACGTTGGGAGGATCGACAAAAGGTTTACATACACATTTGTCATCAATACATAATTTTAAAGTATGATCTGAATGCAATCGTTCATTAGCTGGGAATGGATGTGGAGAACCGTTAGAAGAAAATTCGACACCGCCAGTTAAACGAAAGTTTGTTGAATATTTTATTAAAGATAAAAAAGATATTTTTATCTAAGAGTGATACACTAGATCATGTTTTGGCTCGAATGACAGCTTTGGATGGTTTCCCATTTATTGTTTTTATAACTTCTAATGATTTAAGACAGTTATTATTTATTAATATCTAAAGGTTCCTTTGATGTACCAAAATCAGCCGTTACAATTCGAAATCGTGTAATACATTTTAGTTTAACAATTAGGGAAAAAATAATTGACGAATTAAAACAGTTAAAAAATACAGGTGAACGATTTGGTTTAACTTTTGACGAGTGGACTTCCACGGCTAACAAGCGTTTTATGAATATTTACGTCCATTCGCAAACAAAATATTGGAGCTTAGGTCTTATTCGAGTTAATGGTTCAATGACAGCTGAAAACTGTATTTATGTATTGAAATATCGACTAAGTCGATTTGATATTTCACTAGACAAAGATATTGTCGCAATAGTAACTGATGGACCAAATGTAATGTTAAAAGTAGTAAAACTTGTTAACACTGAACACCAGCTATGTTTCGCACATGGTATTCATTTAGCTGTTTGTGATGTACTTAATAATAAAAAAAATGTCCGAGATGAATCAACTGCAAATGATATAAATGAAGACGACTATGAAGATAATAATGAAGATGACGATGAAGAATTAGACTTTCCGAATTCAGTTTTAAATATTCTTCCGCAAAATGATATTATTCAAGACATGCCAGATTTAACCAATGAATATAATATAATGTAGTAATAAAAAAAATACGCAAAGTTGTACTGTATTTTAAAAGATCTCCGACAAAAAATGACACTATACTTCAAAAATATATTAAAGCAGAGCATGGAAAAGAAATAAAACTACTCCTGGATTGTAAAACGAGATGAAATAGTCTTCTTACCATGTTAGAACGATTTATTCTTTTAAAAACCAGCATTCAAAAATCGCTCATAGATCTAAACCACCCAGTCAGTTTAGACGATTCGGATTATAACTTAATTACTGAGATAACATATATACTCGTCCCCCATTAAATTGACAGTGGAAGCAATTGGTCGTCGTGATTCCAATGTGTGCACTACTGATGCTGCTTTTAAATTTCTTTTCAAGGAATTGTCAGAAAAAAATTCAATACTAGCGAATAAAATAAGGATATGCTTGAGTGATCGTATAAAAAAACGACGAAGTCCAGAGTTGTCTGGCGTATTGAATTATGTACAGAATCCTCATGATAACCATGATCAAATTACATATTTGAAAGATTTATTTTCAATTCCTAAAAATGATTTTATTAGAAAACAAATAATAAAATTAATTGAAAGGATACATAATCCTATTAGTCCTAATGAAAAAGAACAACATTGTTTTGAACAAACAATAAGTGAATCTATTACACTCAGTCATTTGACATTACAAGAAAAGTCGGAGCTTGAAATAGGAAAAAGTAAAAGAACAATTGATCCTCAAACACAAAAAGAAACTGATTTGATTAAAATAATCAAAAAGAAATGAATCTGTTTGAAAATGGAGGAACTCGCGGGCATCATTTAGAGCTAACATTTAAGTATTTAATGTCTATGCCTCCTACTAGTATTGAGTCAGAACGTGCATTTTCAGCAGCAGCCTCTATTGGAAATAAGCTGAGAAGCAGACTGGGAGACGGAACATTAAACGCTTTACTTTTCCTGCGTTCATATTTTCAAAATCAGTAGAACATTTAATTCTAATGTATAATAATAATAAAAACTATAATAGTTAAAATAATTAAATAAAACAAAAATGTGCATAATGCTTTTAAATATTTTTTTCCAAATTTCGAGATAATCCCGGGATCTCGGGATTGATAGCTAAATATCCCGAAGTCCCGGGATCATAAAATAGGGCCGTGATTGTAATCACTATATGTGATGTATATTATAAACAATATTTTTATTTTAAATAATTGAAAGAAAAACCTAAGCAACAAACAGGCAATAATGACAGTCGAAAAAGGAATATAGATGAAGACACAATAAGAATTTCCAAAAAAAGGAGTTGGCCAATTAAAAACAATAGATGTAAGTTATTTTAAGTTTACCATTAAATCAAAGGTGGGCATTAACTAGTTACACAGTAAAAGCAAAGTTAATAAGTTCATTTTTTTATGTTTGTGTACTATTAATTTATGGCTTAATTTTCTAAATGTTGACTTAACTTACTTACTTAATTAACTGAATTTAATTTTTTTACCTTTGCCATAAATTAATAATTGTTAATGTTATACCCAAGTTATTAATATATAGTTATTGTTTTAGGATAATGTAACATCAAGATGTATAATATCAAAACCAGGTATTGGATCATTCATTGGGAAAACTAACGTAAATGATTTTATTAAAAAGGCCATACTCGAAGACCATGGTACCCACTTGAAAACTATATTTTTCCATGTTCTGAACAACTTCGTGGTGGTAAACTTAAGAAACGGTCACCGTCTTTGTTCATTTGAAACAGTTTCATTGGTTGGTTATGTCTGATGTAGCCCATGGATTATTTTGTAAATACTGTTTTATATTTGCATCATATAATAATTGCCTTCAAAATCTCGTTATAAAACCACTTCAAAAATGTTCAAAGTTGACTGGCAAAGATAGTGTTCATAATAATAACAAGTATCACTTAAATTCCGTAAGAGCTGGAAAAGACTTTTTGAAAACTTATTCATGTCCTAAAAAACAAGTAATTAATCAAATTTCAACTCAGAGACTTGAACAAGTTAAAGAAAATCGTGAACGACTCCAACCAATCATCGAAACTTTAATTTTTTGTGGACAACAAAATATTTCAATAAGAGGTCATAGAGATGACGGTAAATTAATTGATATTGATAACTCTGAAAGTTCTCCTACTTCTAATGAAGGAAATTTTAGAGAATTGTTGTGCTTAAGAATATGTGCTGGTGATGTAAGTTTAAAAAAGCATTTGGAAAATACTTCCTCTCGAGCCATGTACATAGGAAAGAATATTCAGAATGAACTCTTGGACTGCATTGGAAGTGTCATTAAATCTCAAATTGTTAAAAATGTTAAAAATGCTGGTTTCTATTCAATCATGTTCGATGAAACTTCAGACATATCTTGTGTTGAGCAACTTAGCTTAACTTTGAGATATGTCATTAATATTGAAATCCATGAGGATTTTGTGTGTTTTGTGGATGCTTATAGATCCATAAGGACAAATGATGTATTAGCTTCTGGAGAAACCAAACTCACTGGAGTGGCTCTTGGTTACATTGTTTTAGATATTTTAACTAAAGATTTGGGATTTGATTTAAAACGTTGTGTTGGAGTGGCCACTGATGGTTGTGCTGTAATGGTATTTGAAGATTGTGGAGCAGTTACTACAATAAAGAAAGAGTGTTCAATTGCAGTTTACTGTCCTTGCTATAATCATGCATTGAATAATTCATTGACACGGACTTCTAAAATTGTGCCCATAAAGAATACAATAGGAACTCTAAAGGAAATAATTGCATTTTTTAATGCATCAGCTAAAATGCACTTGGTATTAAAGAATATTTCTACAAAAATACTTACAGGACTGCGTCAAACAAGATGGATAGAGATGCACGATGGTGTTCTACAGTTTAAATCTGCTCTTCCAAAGGTAAATATTGTTTTATATAATATATAGCAGGGGTGGCAAAACCGCGGCTCGCGTTAAAGACTTTTGCGGCTCGCATCTTAACGTAACATTAGACGTAAATTAACGTAAGAGCCAAAAAAAAAAAAGTTCATATAATATACAATAATATGACCTTTTTTTTTTACATCTTGGCTCTTCAATTTTTATTAATATATTTGGTTATTTGGTGGCTCGCGAGTCTCTTCTCGCTGGCCACTCCTGATATATAATATATGAATATTTATAGTGTTTAGCATATTTTAATAATTTTATTTAAAATTATATTTTGTTACAGGTTATTGAAGCACTTACAGACATTTCTAACTGGGCTGATCGAATTTCTTCTTCGAAAGCTTCTATATTATTGGCAGCTATATGCAACAGTGATTTTGTCATTTCCCTTTTGTCAACTGCTGATATTTTAAAATTAACGCTGCCAATATCTCGACTCCTTCAATCATCATCGTTAGATTTAGCTAATGCTTCGTCCGCAATAGAAGGAATCAAAGAAATATTTCAGGAAAAACGTACGCTGTGTGTAGGTGAATTCCATAAAATTTTCTTGGAAGCTAGTAGCTTAGCAGAAGAAATTGGATGTGAAATCAAAATGCCAAGAAGAGTAAAAACACAAATACACCGTAATAATTATCCAGCGACGGATGCTGAACAATTTTACTTGCATAGCATTTACGTTCCATTATTAGACACTATAAAATCGGATATAACCAACAGGTTATCAACAGACACATTGGAAGCATTTGATTTGCGTTTACTTATTCCAAATATTATTGTTAAATTAAATGACATTGATGGTTGGGACCAACAAAGAATATCTGTGAAAATCATTGCAGTAGCAAAAAAGTTTTCTCCACTCTTCACTGTTTCCGAAAATGTAATGGTTGATATGTTAGAAGGTACCATTTTTATTTTACTAATAAATGTATTTATAATTATTAATAGTAATTAAGTAGCAGTAATAAACCTTCTATTATTTATTTTAGGTGAAATTAGTCTGTGGCTTCACAAATGAAAACAACAACCAATTAATGAACGTCCATGTAAAGCTTTGGAATCGTACATGCAATGTGTTGAATATATGTTTCCAGCCATTAGAACATTTATGCAAGTATTAGCAACTCTGCCTGTAAGCGTTGCCTCTGCTGAAAGGAGTTTCTCCGCACTTAGGAGAGTTAAAACTTAGCTTCGTTCAAGAATGACTGAAGATAGACTATCAGCATGATGTCTTATCAATGTGTATAACAATTTAGATGTTATAAATGAAATAGATCGTATAATTGATATTTTTGCAAATTCTAAAAATAGAAGACAGGAATTTGTGTTGTAAAATTTTTGTGTTTTTTTTTTTTTTTGAAAATTATGACTTGGTCCCCCCCTTAATCAAGTCTCTGGAGCCGCCCCTGCGGCGGTAGCAGTGGAAACAGGTTGTCTGTATGGCACGAGCGCTTA
>NC_042493.1:35350144-35356547 GCF_005508785.2 Acyrthosiphon pisum | reverse complement strand
GGAGAACTACAGGAAGAAATATACATGGTACAACCACCAGGATACGAAGATGAATCGAATAAAGTATGTAAGCTTCAGCGAAGTTTGTATGGCTTGAAATAAAGTCCAAGATGTTGGAATATACGCTTTAAGAACTTTTTAAATGCATTTGGTTTACAATGTACCGAAGCGGATGCATGTGTATTCAAAGCTGATAACAATCAAATTATTCTTGCAATATTTGTTGACGATGGCTTAATCGCGGCGGATAATGAAGATAAACTATATAATCATATACTAGATAAACTGTTAACAAACTTAGAAAAAGAGTTTGAGGTTAAAAAGGGAAATTTAGAATATTTTCTAGGTATGCAGGTAAAAATAATGGAAAACGGGTCATTATTTGTGCATCAGACAAATTATGCAAGTAGCATAATTAATAACTTTAATATGCTGGACGCCAAGGAACTTTCAATTCCGATAGACAAATCACATACATTTGAACAAAAGGAAGATACGGAAATATTGAGTGAAGATATTCCTTACAGGCAGGCAATAGGTAGCTTACTGTTCTTATCACAGTTAACAAGACCAGATATAGCATATGCAGTAAACTTCAGAAAACGATTGCTTGTAGATGATAGCAATATTTATTATTCATTGCATTTTGATGAGACAACCAACTCAGCTGATTATAAAGAGTCGCAGGTTTCTATTCAATATTGGTCAGACAACGAAGAAAAAATTGTATTCAAACGTTAGCAAGGGATGGTGCTAATGTCAATAATAGAGTTCAGTCTATAATAAATGAACTTGTACGAAAGAAACGAGGTACACCTTTGCTTGATATTGGGTCATGTAATTTACACATTAAACACAATGCCTTTCGTAAGTGGTTAGAAACATTTGGATCTGACGTTGGTGATATGGTTATAACTGTGAATGCATTTTTTGATGGATAGCCAAGTCGTCAAGAAGATTTCTTGAAAGCATAGATTAAAGTCAACGTGCCACATCATTGTTTTTTAAAACACATTACTTCTAGATGGATTGCTCTATCTATTGCTGCAAAAAGACTTCAAGAACAATGGCCGGCTTTGGAGCAGTTTTTTCTTCAAGAAATTCTTAAAAGTGGAACTCAGAACATGAAAAAAATTTTACGAACATCCCAATTCAAAAATATTTCAAACTATTTAAAAAACTCATTCATGAAAGCAGAAGTTGCATTTGTCATTGAAAGTGCAGATATTTTTGAGCGTTTTCTACTCATCTTCCAAAAAGACGAACCTTTAATTCTAATCCTATTTGAAGAAGTAATGGAATTAACAACAACTTTGATGGGAAGAGTATGCAAGCCTGATGTACTGTTTGATTTAAACAGTGCAAATTCTCACTTCGTTACAAGTAACTTACTTTCTACAAATCTTATTAATTGCGGTGACAATACTGACAAAATTATATCAAAAATGAAAGATTTAGACCAACTTCAGTTTAAAACCAATGTGAGAGACCATTTTATTTCTGCAGCTACTCATTTACTTAGTAAAAGTATTTGTCACATCAAGTTCAACTACAAAACATTTTAAATGCTTAAAGCCAGAAGAGCGTAAGGAAGAAAAAGTATTCGTAGCATAATAAAAGTTGCTCAATTATGACCTTTCAAAGTATCTGAAACAGCATTATCTGACGAATGGTTGCTATTTCAACTTGACACAAATGTATTAACGACCTCAAACGACCCTTTACGTATTGATAGTTACTGGAAAAAACATATTTAACTTACAAAATGAAAGTAAATATCCACTTATAACAAAAGTCGTCAAAGCTGTCCTTTCTCTTTCTCACGGAAGTGCATCAGTAGAAAGAGGGTTTTCTATATCTGGACAAATCATTACTCCTGAAAGAGTCAGAATGAAAGTAAAAACATTAAACGCTAAACTTAATATAAAAAGTGCTCTAAGAGGTTACGGTGGAAAGGTCGAACTAATGCTAATTATAAAAGAACTTATCAGTGAAGCAAGATTTGCATATAGAAAATATGAAAATTTTTTAGAAGAAAAAAAACATAAGGTAGAAAGAAAAAGAAATTGAAAAAAAAAATAGAAGATGAAAAAAAAGAATTCAATTATTGAAAGAGCAACTTGAGAAATCACAAAAAGATATTAAAATATTAGAAGAAAAATGCAAAGGAGCAAAAAAAAAATGAAATTTCTCAGGAAAATGTTGCTGAAAAAAAAGAAGCAAGTATAAGATTCAAGAATGCTATAAAGAAAAAAAGAGTTCAATAAAATACAAATAGCACAGGCAATATTAGAAGGAGCCCATAATCTTTACAAAGAATATAAACTCAAAGAAAAAAATTGACAAAAGAAAAAGCAGCATTATTCCTCGTTCATCGAAAAGAAACAACGTAAATAATAAAATATACAGCCCATCTTATAACAATAAATCGTACATTTTTAGTTTTCAGTATATTATTTATTTTCATTTATTAATTGTTTGTTTTATAATTATAATAACCATGTCATTATGTATGTTATGACGTTATGTTTGATTGATATAGGTAATGATATTTTACTAACTTTTGTTTATTTTACAGTTATAATAGTTATATTTTATAATAAAACATTAAAGTTTGCAATTATCTAATTACCTAAGAATTTGTTATTTTATCCTTGAGATGTAACTCACTTTAACTCACTATTTTGAAAAACAAAATTACTATTTTCACTATTTTTATGTATCGTAGCTGCTAGAAAGCTTTTTTTTAACATTATTTTACTACTTCTGACTTGTAAGAGCTTACATTTTAATTGAATTATTTTAAAATAAATAACATTTTTGGAAATTAGCTTGCATAAAAATAAGCTTTTTAACTTTTGAAGTTGTTAGTCTACTTCCACGTTGTGTCAACACTTGCCCAACTTTAGAAAATACACGTTCACTAGGTACCGACGTCGCTGGCACACATAATCTTCTCTTCGTCATTTTATATAATCGAGGATAAATATGTTGCCGTTCTGATCACCATTTTAAGGGATCCAAGTGCCGACTTTTAAAATTTGAAATTTAGTTTCTCTAGCAAAACCAAGTTTTTTAAATCTTGGGTCTAGAATTATTGATTGTTCTTGAATTTAACTATCTTTTAGATTTTTAAAATAGTTAAAAATAGTTTTTTTTATTTCAGTTGCCATATTAATGATTATTTCATTGGAATTGTTGTAAATAAATGTGTTTAAATAGTCACTTAAAAATCTATAATATAAGTTTTGCTTTGATATTGTAACATATTGATCAGCACTTATTTCTTTTGTTACTTTGTTGAAAATACCAAGTAGATTACATGCTGAATAAATTAGTTACCATTCTTGATTATTTATGCAATTTAAATCATTATTCATGATTGCCAAAATAGAGAGCACTGATCCCTTAGTTTTTAATATTCTAGGCATCATATGGTATGCATAGTTCCAACGTGTCTTACACTCTTGTATAAGTTTTAAATTTTCTACTTCTGTTTGTTTTTGCACACTCTCAAGTTTTAGAAGAGCAGTGGAGCTCCTTTTAAAATATTCCACTATATCTTTAACTTTTCTCATAACTGTCTGTAATTGTAAGAGTCCATTTTGTATACCAATATTCAAAACATAGGCAAAACATGAAACATGTCTCCAATTTGCTTTTATATTGGAAGCATTTCTGTTACGACAGCAGATATCTTATCTTCTAATTTTCATTCTCGAACAACATTTTTTAAAAATACAGATAATTCAGTAGCTGTATGCTTCTTATTAAAATTAATACAACCTAAGAGACGATAACATAATTTCGTTTCTGAGTTAATAAAATGTGCTGTTATAGTTATAAAACTTGTGTTATTTATTAATGTATAACCGTCAATGCTACCGAAGAAGTATCCTGTAAATCCTTTGAAACTTTTTGAAATGTATCATTATACACTTTTAAAAGTAAATTATTAGAAACTGTTTCTCTAGATAATATCGAATAATTAGGAGCAAGTACCTATACAGTGTATACGAATTAAATTGCGAAATTCAAATTCTTCAACCAATGAAAATGAATGGTAATGCTTAGCTATAAATTTTGTTCTTTGCTAATCAATAGCTTTTGTTTTGGATATACCTAGATAGAGGTTTTGTTATAAAGTTAGTTATATTTCCTTGTCTGGACGAAGTGGATGGAGTTATACAGATTGATGATGAAGTTGAATGCATTATATCTACATGTTCTGTAATTTCATTAGGATTATCTAAGCTAGCTTCTATTTGGTTAACCGTTTGTTCTACGTTATTTATACTATTTCTTGTTAGTTGTATAGTAACATGATTGGATTTTAAACGCCTTAAAAGATTACCAGTAGATCCACCTGTGTATTTTATAATCTGCATATAATAGCTACATTTAGTTTTAGTATCTGAGTTAATTGAAAAGTGATTCTAAATTCTTTTGCGGTTCATAATTATTTATTTAATTCTGATAATCACTTATAAATAATAACAATATTGGTATTTTACCTTGTATATTGTAAAATTATGCCTCAAATTAATAAAAATATAGATTGTATTTAATGAACAATTTAAACTTTAAATAAATACAACATCAAAATCAAATTACAATCCTCTTTCTACAACATTACAATAGTCAATAACACCATTGGTCACTAAACATATTATAAATAAATCTAATAATGCATTATTTCAGTTTTGTTTTGAATAAATATGTCTATATCAAGTTAATCTATGTATATGGTGATGTTATATATGTACCTATTTAAAGTAACAGTGTAGTATGACATAATGTACCTATTGGCTATTACAAGATGAGACATGTCAACTTACTGTTTGTTTAACAGATATCAATATATCTACCAATGTATAAGTATAATATAATTATAAATATTGTGTAGCCATGCATGTATAGTGTATACCAATAATACAATTTACAAAAATAATGTTAGTAGCTATTACAATGGTTGAAGAAATAAAAATAATTATTTAAATTGTCATAAGCTGCCAGTTTCAATAGTCTTACAAATTAGAGTACAGTACCTACTACAGTTACCTACTAAAATTGAATGAATCATTTACAAACTATATATAATTATATTGTATACTATTTTGGTATTTTGTTAAGGGATTAAATAAATTTAAATTGCATTATGTTCCATATTTTATAGACCAAGGAATAGTGAACCTCCAATCTCATCCTAATCAATAATAGATCTAAATATTTAAGTACGCAAATTTTGTTTACACTTTTGAGTACCTCTTCTATTTCTTTTCCAATTCAAGTACTGAATTTAATCAGAAATTCATATTCAGTTCAATTTTAAACAAAATATAATGAATTAATATATAGTGCAATTATTACATAATATGTACCTATATTATTATTGGAAACATTGTTTTATATTTAAACTCTCACTGTAGCTTGTAGTATTTTTTTTAATTTGGGAGTTGAACTTTAAATTTTAAATTTAACGCACCCATTTTATCACGCTAGTTACCGAACCGTGTTATTGCTAAACCATTACCACCACGGTTGTAGATATTGTTTTATTATGATCTCATCATAATGTATAGGTTTTATTTGGGTCTTGGAAACGTAACGATTAGGTATAAGAACATATTTAATTAGACATTATAAACTTTATTAATTTTACACAACGTCAACTTAAAACACATTATTATGTATTGGTTCGTATAACCTCAAAAGTACATACTACTAAAAGTGATCTATGATATCATAAAGCAGCGATCAGACTGTGATCATAATAATAATAATAGTAATAGTAATAATATCTGATAATACAACAAATATATTATCTACAACCAGGGCTGTATTTACACTTTTTGCGCCCTGGGTCAACAATATTTATATGACCCCCCCACCAAAAAAAAAAAATTAATCCCTTTTAGATTCCGAGTGGAACGATAAATGTATTGATTTTACAATGATGTGTGTTTTTTTTTTTTTTTGTGTCTGTGTACACGATAAGTAGTCAAAATAATGCTACGATTTTCAACTTCAGTATCTTGTTCGATCAGAAAGTGAATATCGTTGGTGCATTGGGGAGGTCAAAATTTAAATTTCCCAGTAGTTTTCAAAATCGCCGGGAAAAACAAAAGAAAAATTAAGGAAAAACGGGAATTTTTACGCAAAATTGAATTTGGTTTTTGGTGTAACTTTAGCTCTTTACGGACATTTTCATTTTCCATTTTTTTTTAGTTTTTTTTCTAAAAATATCAATAAAATTTTATTTGTTGGATAAAAAAGCTTGAAAATTTAATAGAAGGCTCCTAGTATATTGTTTCAAAGGCAGATGAAAAATATTTAAAATCGTTAGTCACAGTTTTTTTTTATAAGCATTTAAAGTTCAAAAATGACAAAATATGAAAATCAC
>NC_042493.1:35342957-35350094 GCF_005508785.2 Acyrthosiphon pisum | reverse complement strand
ATAATATATACTTCAAAAATAAATATTTTAAAGTTACTTATCTATAGAAATTCAACTTTTCTATATTTTTAATTTTAAGAGGATGTCAGCGTACCTATTATTTGTTTTCTCTCTCTGGCCCACACGCAACATAGACAAAATGCATTTACGCAGAATCATTTTTTTTATGTTTTTAAGTAATCTTAGAGTTCCGAATCATAACGATTTGTCTAAATATTGTCTCAAAACAATTTGAACATAATTTAAATTTACAACATTTTTTTGTTTATTTTGTTTACTCTAACACTTTTTAATTTGTTAGGTAATACTGTTGTCAAAAATCAAACTTTAAAGTTTAAATGCATATTAAAAAAAATTGTGCCCGTATATTTTTAGTATTTTTCAACTGCCATTGTAACAATATGTCAGAAGTCTTGTATTAAATTTGAATTAATTAATTAAAATTAAATACCAAATTATAATTTATATAGTATAATCAATGCATTCATCGCTTGCTCAGAATCTAAAAATTAAAAAAATAATTTTATAGGTGATTGGTGCTTATACGGAGAAGAACGTTTTTTATTAAATGACAATGGTCCAGGTGCGAATGAACGAGTACTGATATTTGCCACAGACTCTGGATTATCGTTATTGGCAAGTTCTAATACTTGGTTCATAGATGGGAATTTTGGACTTGCACCTGAATACTTTAAACAGCTGTATGTATTTCGAGTTCAAAAAAATTCAATTTTTATTACAGCTGTTTATTGTATTCTTGAACGTAAGACCCAATATACTTATGAACATTTGTTTCGGACAATAATGACCGAGTGTGAAAAAAGAGGAAAATACCCTGATCCCGTTTTTTTAAATATGGATTTCGAACTAGCCGTCATGAATGCTGCAAAACTGATTTTGGGCAGCCATATTACGATTCGAGGATGTTTCTATCACCTATGTCAGTCAACGTTTCGGAAATTACAAGAATTAGGCTTTTCCGAACGATATAAAAATGACGAAGTATTCCGGAAATTCTGTACTATGGTTGATAGTCTGGCTTTTCTTCCTTTAGATGATGTTAAAAACGGCATGGAGTATTTAAAACAAAATATACCAACTGGAGCAGAAGATTTCTTGGTATATTTTGAATCAACATATGTAAATGGAAGTTTTAAAAGAATAGGTACAGACGAGTGCAATATTCGTCTTCGAAGGATTCCTCCAGCTTTCCCACCTTGTACATGGAATGTACATCAAACTACAATCTCAAACGATAATAATAGACACAGAACAAATAATATTACAGAAGGGTGGAACAATAGATTTTCCCATTTAGTTGGTATTAAACATCCCACAGTTTGGCATTTAATAAGGAAAATGAAATATGAGGTGGCGGCGGATTATGCAAAATTAGCATTGGATGACGTTGGAGAAGGCAATAAAAAAACGACCAAACTTGGACAAATGAGGACGACAGAAATTAGATTACAAGAACTTTGTGCCAGGTTTGTAAGTGAAAAAATAAATATTCCAGATTTTTTGAATTCAATAAGCCATAATATAAGAAAACAATCTAGTAATTAACTGTGAGCAGTGAGTACCTATGCTATATTTTTAACTAATTAACTATTTATAACTACTATTATTATTAGTTATTACCATTTTATATTATTGACAATTATTATGATCGATACATTCGAAATATTTTTATATGCTATGTTTTTTTATTTATTGTTTGATAATTATTTTATTATGATTATATAATTATTATTATTAATATTACCACCTGTATTTTATCACTCGAAATATTTTTATACTTTATTATTACTACTATTATTATTAGTAATTACCATTTTATATTATTGACAATTATTATGATCGATACATTCGAAATATTTTTATATTCTATGTTTTTTTATTTATTTTTGATAATTATTTTATTATGATCACCACTTTTATTTCGTATAATATTTTTGTATTCCTATTTTTATAAGTTATGTTTTTACTGTGAGTGGGTGATTATAATACATTCAATAAATTATTGTTTGATAATTATTTTATTATGATTATATAATTATTATTATTAATATTACCACCTGTATTTTATCACTCGAAATATTTTTATACTTTATTATTACTACTATTATTATTAGTAATTACCATTTTATATTATTGACAATTATTATGATCGATACATTCGAAATATTTTTATATGCTATGTTTTTTTATTTATTGTTTGATAATTATTTTATTATGATTATATAATTATTATTATTAATATTACCACCTGTATTTTATCACTCGAAATATTTTTATACTTTATTATTACTACTATTATTATTAGTAATTACCATTTTATATTATTGACAATTATTATGATCGATACATTCGAAATATTTTTATATTCTATGTTTTTTTATTTATTTTTGATAATTATTTTATTATGATCACCACTTTTATTTCGTATAATATTTTTGTATTCCTATTTTTATAAGTTATGTTTTTACTGTGAGTGGGTGATTATAATACATTCAATAAATTATTGTTTGATAATTATTTTATTATGATTATATAATTATTATTATTAATATTACCTCCTGTATTTTATGACTCGAAATATTTTTATACTTTATTATTACTACTATTATTATTAGTAATTACCATTTTATATTATTGACAATTATTATGATCGATACATTCGAAATAATAATATAGTATAGTAATAAATATAGTAATATAAAATGTTATTGTTAATTTTTATATTTTTTTATAATTTTTTATAGTTATTTATTTATATTATTATTGTTAAGTTGTTAAGTTGAATTAGACATAATATATTATCGTAATTTAAAACAAAATATTATTCATAAAATATATAATTTTTTTAACAATAATTATTAAATATAATATACGTATTTGTAATTAAATATTAATTATAGATACTAATTAACGTTTAAAAAATATTTGTTTAACCGTTTGCATGTGGTTGTGAGTAATATTGTAGTCTGGGGATTTTTTTTCCTAGGGTCGGGGATTTTTTTTCCGGGGTTGTTCGTCTGGGGATTTTTTTTCCGGGGATTTTTTTTCCGGGGGATTTTTATTCCGGGATTCATCTATGGTATAATGTATTGCTCAATTTAATTTACTACTCACTGACTAATAAATAATAATGCATTTTAATTTTTAGTAACATTAAATAAAAGTGGTGAAGAAGAGGTACTGGTGGTTACAGAGCATGAACCTACTGGTAAGTATCTATGGTATAATGTATTGCTCAATTTAATTTACTACTTACTGACTAATAATGCATTTTAATTTTTAGTAACATTAAATAAAAGTGGTGAAGAAGAGGTACTGCTGGTTACAGAGCATGAACCTACTGGTAAGTATCTATGGTATAATGTATTGCTCAATTTAATTTACTACTTACTGACTAATAATGCATTTTAATTTTTAGTAACATTAAATAAAAGTGGTGAAGAAGAGGTGGTACTGCTGGTTAAAGAGCATGAACCTACTGGTAAGTATCTCTGGTATAATGTATTGCTCAATTTAATTTACTATTTAGTGACTAATAATGCATTTTAATTTTTAGTAACATTAAATAAAAGTGGTGAAGAAGGAGTATTGCCTGCAAAAGAACATGCATCTATTGGTGAGTATCTTATTATCATTAAACATAACATAATTTATCATAACTGATTTTTATTTTATTGTCTAGAATCTTTAGATATTGGAAATATAAGTAATGTTAAGTTAGATGACTATACAAAATATGCAATTCTAAATCGTAGTAACATACCAGATAAAGATTTTGTGTATCCATTCTCTACCCATCTTAAGCAAGGTAAAAATGAGAAACGATATGTAAAAAAAAACCATTTTGAAAAATATTGTTGGTTGGAGTATTCCAAGGCTAAGTCTGGTTTATTTTGTAAATATTGTATACTATTTTTGCCTAATTATAAATCTGGAAGGAGGGGTACAGAACAGTTAAAAAGATTAATTACTGAACCATTAGACCAATATTCAAAGTTATTGGGTAAACAAGGGTACTTAGAAGTTCATCAAAATAACATTTACCATAAAAATTGTGTTCAATTTGCATTTGACTTCAAAAAAAATTATTTGAATCCAGAGAACATAGTAGCAAACATGATTGATACCCAACGCATGAAAGAAATTAAAGAAAATCGTGAACGTTTAGTGCCTATAATTAAGTCAATATTGTTCCTAGGACGTCAAAATATTGCACTTAGGGGCCACAGGGATGATGGCCAACTTTTATCCAAAAATATATCTTCAGATTTTAGTTCATACACAGAGTCAATTACTAACCAAGGAAATTTTAGGGAACTTCTTAAATTCAGAATAGATGCTGGCGATAAAAATCTTGAACATCATCTTATGTCTACTTCTAAAAATGCTACATATATAAGTTATACAATACAAAACAACTTAATTGAGTGCATTGGAAAAGAAATAACTACTTACATAACAAATGAGATTAAAGAAGCAAAATATTACAGCATCATTTTTGATGAAACGACTGATGTTTCAGTAATTTCCCAAATGAGTTTTAGTGTGCGGTACTTAAAATCTGGAAAAGTTTTTGAACGTTTTATTTCTTTTGTTAACTGTCATAAAAAGATATATGGTGATGAACATGATGATGATGAAGACCAGGACTTAGAAAATATATCAAAAATTGAACCTAAATTGAGCGGAGAACTACTAGGAACAACAGTTATCAATATTTTACATGATTTAAAGCTAGATATCAATAATTGTGTTGGTATTTCAACAGATGGTTGTGCAACAATGACTTCAACTATAAAAGGAGCCGTTCAACATGTTCAAAAATCAGCTAAAAATGCAGTATACAGCCCTTGTAATAATCATGCACTTAACTTATCCATTTCAAAATCATCGACGGTACAAGCCATTAGAAATAGTGTAGGTATCATGCAACAAGTAATAACATTTTTTAATAGTTCAGCAAAACGTAATTTTATTTTGAAAAAGTATTTAAAGAATAATGTTGTAAGTTTATGTGAAACACGCTGGGTAGAGCGGCATGATAGTGTTTTGCAATTTAAAAAGTCACTACCCAAAATTATTGATGCTTTAACAGAGATAACTAACTGGGAAGATTTATCATCATCTTCCAAAGCAAAAACACTTTTATGCTCGATAAGTAACTGTGAGTTTGTTATTTCAATATATTCTTTATCATCTGTACTCTCAGTTACATTCCATGCTAGTAAATTATTACAAGGAATAAACCATGATATATTATCAGCTAGTAATGTTATAGATGATATAGTATCTGTACTTAAAAACAATCGCCTAAACTGTAATACAACGTTTCAAATCATTTATAATGAATGCAAAATGTTGATGGATGAATTGGACATTCATTTGAAAATGCCTAGGGTGTCAGCTCATCAAAAAAATAGATCAAATCCGAATAACATAAATAATTGTGAAGACTATTTCAGAATTACAATTTTCATTCCGCTCCTAGACAGTGTAATAACTGACTTAGAAAAAAGATTTTATGGCCAAGAAAATCAAACTATAAAAATGCTAACATATCTAGTACCAAACAATTTAATTCAATGGTCTGAGACTAATAGTAGCTCAATTATTGTTAAATACATTAAAGATAAATATCCATTTTTTCAAGAGGTCAATAATGACTTATTAAATTCAGAACTTGAGTTATGGATACAAAAATGGAAAAAATCAGAGTTAAAAGGTAGGTAACAATCAAAAATGAATGTTAAGTTTTAAAAAATATTTAGCTTTGCAATTTATTTATTTTGTACATTTTAGGTGATATATTACCAAAAAATGTTTTTGATACTTTGGATGCATGTTGTGGGATAATCTTCCCAACAATTAAATCCTTAATTTCTATACTTGCTAGTTTGCCAATTAGTACTGCTTCCGCTGAACGCAGCTTTTCCACTTTGCGCAGGTTAGATAACTAATGATAAAAATAAAATTTTGCTTTTTAATTTAAGATGACAATATCTGCATCTAAATTCCAAAATGCTTTGCATGTTTGCTTATTTCTTTTTAATTTGTAGATTAAAAACATGGTTGAGATCGCGAATGGGCGAACATAGGCTGACTGGCTTGGCTTTATTGCACACGCATAAAGATATTATTGTAAACATAGAAGAAGTAATTAATAGATTTGCAAATGAAAAAAAAAGAAACGTACAATTATTATTATAATTATACCTATTTTTTAATAATACATTGTCATAGCTATTTAAAAGAAATAAAGGTACCTACAATTAATTTTAAGTGTTGTACTTCTTTTTCCATAAATTACTTACGGTCAAGTCTTCATTGCCGGGGCAACAGCAGGAAATGCTTTTTTTTTGGGGGGGGGGGGTTGAAAAAATGTATACTGATAATTTTATAATATAAGGATTATAAAATTTGATCCGGATTGATATACGGATTTCTGGAGGTGGTGACCCCCTCCACCCACCAGGTTTGACCATGCTCATTGTACTTGTATATTACTCATGGATATTCCTATTCGAAATTCGCCCCCCCTTTAACCAAGCTTCAGATCCGCCCCTGAGTAGGTCACTGTATAATGGATGGTATTAAATTTGAATTCAATGATATAATATCACTGTATGTTATGGTAACTATATATCAGGAGCGTTGTATTAAATTTTCAAGCTTTTTGGCCCAACAAATAAAATTGTATTGATATTTATAAAAAAAAAAAAAATTAAAAAATTAAAATTTTCAATTGTCTGTAAACAGCTCAAAATAGATCAAAATATTTTTAAAATGTTATGGTGTGTAGAAAATGCTAATATAATTATTCAGTCAAAATTTCAAGGATTTACATTGTAAAATCAATACATTCAATGTATTAAAACAAATAACACAAGAATTATTTTAGACCTAATTCACCAAATTAATATTTAGTCATGCAACCATGATGGTACCATAATAATATGTCCATATACCTAGTGACAAAAATAACTTAAATTTAAATTTACAATTCACATATCATACTAAATTATATTTTTAAATATCAAATAAACTTTATTATCTGCCAACTAGCATATAAATATATCTACTAACTTTTAGTTAAACATTTTTTCTTCTTGTATGTAC
>NC_042493.1:35338471-35342907 GCF_005508785.2 Acyrthosiphon pisum | reverse complement strand
ATACATTGTCATAGTCTATTTAAAAGAAATAAAGGTACCTACAATTAATTTTAAGTGTTGTACTTCTTTTTCCATAAATTACTTACGGTCAAGTCTTCATTGCCGGGGCAACAGCAGGAAATGCTTTTTTTTTGGGGGGGGGGTTGAAAAAATGTATACTGATAATTTTATAGTATAAGGATTATAAAATTTGATCCGGATTGATATACGGATTTCTGGAGGTGGTGACCCCCTCCACCCACCAGGTTTGACCATGCTCATTGTACTTGTATATTACTCATGGATATTCCTATTCGAAATTCGCCCCCCCTTTAACCAAGCTTCAGATCCGCCCCTGCTTGAAACTTCTAAAGTATACTATTATATATCTATGATAGTACCACGGTTTTTTGTTGATGTATAACGCGTTAGAAGTACCTAATAAATATTATGATATGATTAATTTGGAATTTATTATTGGTACCTAATATAATATTATGTCTTATACCTAGACTAACATACCGTCTCCGCTCAGAATCGTTTTTCTTATACAATGATATTATATCATTGAATTCAAATTGAATACCATCCATTATACAGTGACCCACTTGTAACCTACTGTACAGCAGAGCGAAATCCACTTACCCGCCTTTTAATATTTTAAATCGTGTCTTTGTAAACGATAAGTAGTCGAAATATTGCTTCGATTTTCAACTTCAGTATCTTGTCGATAGGAAAGTGAATATTGTTAGTGCATCGGGAGGTAAAAATTAAAAATTCCCAATAGTTTTCAAAAGCACCGGGAAAAACAACATAAAATTTAAGGAAAAACGGGAATTTATACGCAAAATTGGTTTTCACACAAAATCAATTTTGGTTTTTGGCGTAACTCTAAAAAAAACGAACGTATAAACATGACATTTTCACTGGTCGTTTATATTTGCATTTTTTATACACGATAAAATTTTCAAAATATTTTGATTTGTTTTGAATTGTTTAGGAACATTTTCTGTTTCCAATTTCCTTAGAATCTTTTTCTATAAATGTACAGTTTTTATTTATAAGCATTTAAAGTTCAAATCTTGATAAAATACGGAAAAATCGCAAAAATTAGCAAATTATTTTGAGTTGAGAAATCATAAAAATTTTTCTTTTTAAATCTAAGATTTGAAAATGTACATAATACAAGATTTCTCATAAGTTTGTCTACCTTTATCAAAAAAAAAAAATGTCTACAAGCAAATCAAATTAAATTTTTATGTGCGTTTGAAATTCATATTTTTACAATATGTAGCAGCTTTGTTATTTTGTTGTAATTCAAAAACGAATAATTGTAGATACATGAAAATGTAATTGAATGTTTATATTTTCATTTTCTATACACCAATTTTGGGCTGTTTACAGACATTGTCAATTTTCAATTTTTTTAGTTTTTTTTTTCATTAATATCATTAAAATTGTATTTATTGGTTAAAAAAAGCGTGAAAATTTAATGCAAGGCTCCTGATATATTGTTACAATAGCAGTTAAAATATTAAAAACACATACGCAAATTTTTTTTTATGAGCATTTAAAGTTTAAAATTTATCAAATATATTATTTAATAATTATTTTGTATAGTTAAAAATTAATAACATTTTCAACTTTTATAGCTAAGGATTGAAATTTTATAACAAGGCTCCACGTAAATAGGTAAATATATAAATTACTTTATTCACAATAATATCATCAAATATACTTGGTAATATCATAGGCTGACTGACAGTTTTCGTTCAGAATCGTTTTTCTTATACAATGATATTATATCATTGAATTCAAATTAAAAACTATCCATTTCAGTGATCCACTTGTAACCTACTGTACAGCAAAGCGACATCACTTACCCAATTTTTTAATTGTATAAAAAGACGAACAATAGTGCACTGTATAATGAAAAGGTCCACATCTGTTACCGAAAGTCAATGAGCGATTGTAGCTCCATCTATAGTTTCCTACACTATTCTATTACTTATATAATATATAGTGACTACATTTTAGTTACTCAATTTTGTCGCCACGATCGCCACGATCGCTCGTTAACTTTCCGTAACATCTTGATCAAATTCCAGAGGTTCGTTTCCAATCCTGTATATCTTTGTCCGTGATATTTACCATAGACTTATTGATATATTTTCTATGGTACTCGTATAATATATTGATAAAATGATAACTAAAGTCTATGTTTATAATTTTCTTAGATCATTTTTTTTATGATGCAACCCCTATTTTTTAGGATATGACAAATATTAAATTTCCTTCAAAATGCCAAACATCATGCTAAATGCTGTTTTTTAAATGCCAAAATGGCTACACTGGGTTTTACGTAAACATGGTTCACCAATAATCAAAGAAGTAATAATTATTCCAACTGATTTACATTGGTTATTATTATCATAAATGTAGTAGTTTTAAAAATAATATTGTTTACCAATGCTACAATCAAGGTGGATATATTATATATATTATATATATTATATATATTATATATGTATATATATCTCCACCTTAGCTACAATAATAAAACAATATTAGAATAATTATTTGACCAGATAAACAATAGTTGTAATTAAAATACATTTAATTTATTTTACAATATTATTTTCAACTATACCTAAATAAATTGTAATTTCTTTTTCCGTGTAGATAGTTAACACTTTTGACTTTAAGTGTAACTATTGGTTTGGAATGAACTATAAACTACAGGAAAAGTAAGCATTAAATTATAGAAATGTATCAAAGAGTATACCTACCTAAATATCTATTTCAGTAGACGCAAATAAGTTCGAGATCGTTTAAATAATAATTATAATGATGTGAGGATCGTATTTTTGAGAATGTCGTCATTAGATCCCTACTTAACATTTAGAAATATAACTATAGATAAAATCTATTTATATGGTTATTCCTACCATGATTTAAATAATTTTGAAGCATTTCAGCATCATTAGAAGTTTTAACAACCCGAAAAAATTTTAGATCATCGGGAAATAATAACTATGAAATAAAAGGGTTCTTAGACCATGTAATTTGGTAGCAAGGTAGCCGGTGGTAGCTGGTCAATTCGGCGGTGAATGGACGTATCGGCGAACGAATATATCGGCGAATGGATATATTGGCGAAACCACAAAACCTAACCGGAAATTTAAATATTTAAATTCCATATTATATAATTCAATAATTAGTCAATAATAACGTAAATAAAATAGATGTCCTAGGATCATATATATAATAATAATTAATAAATAATAAAAATAATACTTTAATAAAAAGAGACGTCCTAGGACCATATATATAATAATTACTTTGTAAAAATGTATAAATCCACATTATTAATTCAATAATTTAGTCAATAAAAATGATATATAATACTAAAAATTTAAAAGTCAATATTGTATGCCAAACTTTTTAAATGTGGTATTATGTCTTGGTTTGAATAATTTTCCAACTTCGTTTTGATATTTTCTGTGGTTCTTTTCCATTTTAATTTCTGCTTTTCTTCTTTGCCAGCCTCAACGTGTGCCACTTTTAATTTAGCTAGCCTAACCCCCCTTTGAAGACCTTCAAACATCTTCCAAATTGATACATGATGACCACCAACTTGCTTTTGAAAGTCATTATGCCATCCTTCCAAACAATTATTGGTACGAGCTAGTCCATGTATGGCAGCTTCGTAGAGATTCCACAATTTTGGTTGAAATTTTGGCGTTCATCTCGTCCGTCTCATAGACCTCCCTTTAAAATTAAAATTTTCAAAAATTAGTAAAATATTATACATTATGTGTATGTATTTATAATATACCGATAAAATTATCTTCAAAACTACTACTGGAAAAATAGATTCAGGTAAATAGTCAATAAGTTTTTCAAATGCTTTTTCTACATCGTGTGGCGGTACAAAAGCCAGCCTAAAGAAATATTACTTAATATATGCTTCTTCGGTCATACGTGTCATTAATATAAACGCACCCGCTACTAGAGAATTGTTTCCTATTTCTGCATGTATGCTGTACAATTGCTTAAAAATAAGTGGTGTTGTTTTAAAAGTACCATTTGCATGCCATCGCGTTGACATAGATAGTGCACGAAGTCCAGTCATCGATCCTACAATTATAAATCGTTCGTCATCATGTACACCAGAATCATGAAGTAGAAATTATGATCCATCAGATAGACATTTATACTGGCCCGGTATTATTAAATCTCTTATACTGGTTGGACAAGGTGGATGCCATGTAGCACGTTCTTTTACTCGCCTAATAACATTAAATATTATGTAAGTTGTGTTTAATGGAAATTTAAAAAAAAATGCTTAGCGTAGATCCACAAAAATAATGCTCAAACTAATTTTTTATGAGCTTTTGATTTTAAATTTTGATTTAAATTTCAATGATTCACCTTAACTTTCATTTTAATTTCCG
>NC_042493.1:35332117-35336641 GCF_005508785.2 Acyrthosiphon pisum | reverse complement strand
TATAGTTGGTTCTTGGGTTATTATTCCTATACGGGTGATACTACAATGTCAAATGTCAAAACAATTGAAAACTGAATTGTGGCGAGTTAAAATCAAATATATAAACATATAAGATTGATTGGTAAACATAATAATACCCCGCATTATGCATATATTTTTTTTTTTTTGGCAAATAGGTAGGTACTTAATAATTCGAAACTGTAACGCGTTATTTCATAGAAATTACTTATCAAAAATAATTTCCATTACATTTTCGTTACTAGAATATAATTCTAATGAAATTACATAACGCGTTACAAGCAAAGTAACGCCGTTACAGTAACGCGTTACTTTCAATACGTTACTAAAATACTAACCAACACTGATTATCTCCCACTCGAAGATGGTATTCCATAATAGGGCCCTAATTTTATGACGAAACCCTAAATGGAAGAAGATATTTGGATTTTCTCTCTAATCATTTACCAATAATATTGGAAAATATTCCATTAAATATTCGGAAAAACTTATTTTTTCAACAAAATGGTGCTTCAGCACATAATGTTATTGTCGATAAGTTTAGAAATAATTGGATGGGAACAAATTTATTTTAGTTGGTTGTTTAAATAGGTACACTTCTTTCACTTCTTCTTCTTCACTAAAATAAGTTAAATTGTTGTACAAATTGGATGCTAATAGAGCTGAATTCTGTCGTTTAGTATTTATAAATTTCCTGAATAATTCCGGATTAGTGGCTATGGAGCTTAGACTGGTGGAATTTGGAAATAAAGTTGTGATTATCAATTTTATTTTGGTTCTTACATATAGAGCACATATATTCGAAAAATGGTTGTAGTTAAATTGGGTTGGTGATCATTTTATATTGTATGAGTTATTTTTTTCTAAAATATTAGGTTTTTTTAATATATCACTAAAGAAAGTAAGGATACTTTGGCTTAATGGCGTGTATAAATATTTCTTTGGACATTTAAAAATATTTTCATAAAAATAATAAAATGCTCCATTTATATTTAAACTTTTAAGTAGGTCAGTAAAACAAAGAATGACTGATGTTTGGGTTAACTAACTTAGCTTACAAATTATTACTAATTGTTTAGTATGTTTTGACTTCGAAATTATACCTACGTATCCTTAGTGCAGTCTGTTTCATGTTTGAATATATTTTGGGGCTGTTCATACAAAATGTACATAGATAAATTAAAAAGTAAATTAATAGTTAATCAAATTTTTACTGGATAAACCTGTACTTTACTGTAGACAACTCGTGTTGTGTGAACTAAATGTGCCCAGTTTTAATAAATTATTTTACACAAAATATTATGTGCTTTTAGAAAATATTTGAAATAATCTTCAATATTCTTTTTAATTCCGAAATAATTTATTTTAATCAAAAATTAGTTTATAATTGCATTTTAAAAACACGATTTGTTTAAAAATTAAAATGCTGATCTATCGTGTTAGTTCTTTTTTAAGTGAAAATTACTCCACCAACACTAAACTAAAAGTCTAGAACACTCTCTAGTCTCTACAGAAAGCTCTATGTATAGCCATATAATAGGCATGTAGGTATCTGGATATCCATGATAAACGATAATTATAATTAATTACAAATATATCATAATAGAATTTGAAATAAAATAATACATATTATTTTAAACTGATTCAATAACAATTAGAAAAATAAAATATACTTGTGACGTTTTAATGTAAGAATATATGTTTACTAAACTACAAACATTGTTTACATTTTGTACTGTCCATATTTGAAGACCCCGGTGCAATAACCAGATACGTCCATTTTTGAAAATTATTCAAGAAATGAAAAAAACGATCTATAAATTGAAAACTTAACCAAAAATTAAAAACGTAATATTATTTTTTTTGTAAGAATAAGATACATCACTCAAACCCATTTCCAATGGTTTATATTTTATACTCATGATAATATTTATAAAAAACTAAAAAACTATGATAATTATATTTTTAATGATTGCAATAACCAGTTACGTCCAATTTTGATTTTGGACGTAACTGGTTATTACAGCCAATAAATTATTATTTTGTTGTGGTCAATAAGCACTCTATTATAAAATATTATTATGTATTATTAAATAATAATCATATTATTAATTTTAATGATTAATTGATTTTTATTTGAAATATAGATTTTAATGTATCAAGTTATTTTTTAAATAAATAGTTAACTAGAAATAATTATGCCATTAGAGTAATATAAACCACCCTATTAGGTTATTAAACATACTCCCCTTTAATAGACCTAGTATAGGTACCTACAAAATGGCAAAATAAAATATGTATGCATTATTATAATATTTTATCATATGAATTCATTATTACAATTAATATTAAAATTTAAAAGTTATAAGGAATGTTGAAAAAATATATTGTATAGTTACATAGTTATCACTTAGTCACTATACAACTAAAACTTTTAACAATAGGTTTGTAATATTATTATAAACATAACAGAATATATATTTTAAAAAAAAAACATAAATATTAATAGTGACTTCTTGTCGAGTATAACATTATAAGAATTAATATTAAATAACATTTTATTATTTTTAGTTAATAATAAAAAAAGAATCTCTTAATCAGTCATAAAATATTGATATAATCACATTAAGTTACTATAAAACTAAAACTTCGAGTAATATTATTATAAACATAACAGAATATATATTTAAAAAAAAAAACATAAATATTAATAGTGACTTCTTGTCGAATATAACATTATAAGAATTAATATTAAATAACATTTTATTATTTTTAGTTAATAATAAAAAAAGAATCTCTTAATCAGTCATAAAATATTGATATAATCACATTAAGTTACTATAAAACTAAAACTTCTAGTAATATTATTATAAACATAACAGAATATATATTTAAAAAAAACATAAATATTAATAGTGACTTCTTGTCGAGTATAACATTATAAGAATTAATATTAAATAACATTTTATTATTTTTAGTTAATAATAAAAAAAGAATCTCTTAATCAGTCATAAAATATTGATATAATCACATTAAGTTACTATAAAACTAAAACTTTTAGTAATATTATTATAAACATAACAAAATAATATTAAAAAAAAATATATATATTAATAGTGAATAAATTACTAGACTTCTTGTCAAGTATAAATCTTTAGGTTAAGTTAGCTGTTAGGTTTATTTAATTCTCATCTTCATCAGCATTTTCAGAAGTAACTAATGATGAATAAAAATGAAGACAATCAGGTGGTACATATTTGGAGACTAGATCTTGAACATCTCTTAGTTTATCTGGTTTTATAGGCAATATTTTGTTATAAAGTGTTTGCGTTGGATTTGGTAAATCAAGTGTAGTTGAAGGTTTTTCTAAAGTTATATGGTTCCCTGTTAAATTAGTATATGCTGCTGTACTGACTAATAATCCTTCTAATGAATAAATCATACATCTGTACAACATTAAGGTTAATTTAGTTTGCGCTTTGAATTTTTGTTTAAAATGATCAGAGTAGTTCAAAATAATATCCTGAGTAACATTTATTACAAAAAACTTTTTACAAGTCTTGGAAACAATATTTTGATACGTCACAGGCAAAAATACTCTTTCCTGTCGCCTCTTTTGTTTTTCAATAAGTCCAAAATTCCTATCACACGGTAGGAAACTGTGTCCTGGTTCTGGATAGCGATGTATGATTGTTGAAATTCCATATTCCTTTTTTTTTGCCACAGTATATAAATATTGAACTAAGCAATGATTTTTGTTCTGGGCACTGCAATTATCAGAAAAAATATAAACTGTATCAACTCCTCGATCCAAGTAATTGCTAAAAAAGTGGTTTATGAAGCTTATTACTTCATTTTTGCCTTTTTTAGCCACTACTTCATTATACATATAAAAATAAGATTTCCCAGTTCTACCCGAAAAAATACAGAAGTTATACACCCAAAGTTGGCGTTTATAAAACACATCACCAGCTGGGACATGTGGTAGAGGCATATTTTGCTGATAATCAAAAGCCAACACCTCACATTTATTTTCCATCACTTTGGACATGGCTTGATATTTTTTTAAATCTTTATAAAATAGTTCAGCTTTTTCAACATGTAATTCTTTTTCACTAATTAATTTTGACTTTTTGACTTCATCAGTTTCAAAATTAATTTGATTTTTAAGTAGGTCACACAACTGACAAGTATCTGTTCTTGGATGACCAAAGGACATATTATAGTTCAAAGAAAAGTAGCGACTAAAAAAATCATAGGATACGATCGGTACTACATTAGTTTCTCCATCTTGTATTTTTTTGTAAGTTTGTGGTTCATATTTTTCTAAATAAAGGTTATGCATGATTTTTTTATTCAAATCTGGTGATAGGTAAGTAACGTTTCCATTTGATTCTCTACTGTAGTGACTTTGATGATTTGGGAAGCTTTTAATATGGTCATCGAGTTGCTTTAAAATGTTGTCTGGGATTTTATTTGAGCGGTTAGAATGTTTCCCCTTAATCC